>NW_021137109.1:0-19153 GCF_004193835.3 Ostrinia furnacalis | reverse complement strand
TACCAAGGGCGGCTGCAAGCTGTCGTGGAAGAAGCCCGAGGATGACGGAGGTGAGTCATGTACCAACCAGCACGGTTCTGACGAGGCGAAGTGGAGATCACAGTCTTATCCGCACTTTCTGACGTCACCAAGGGCGGCTGCAAGCTGGCGTGGAAGAAGCCCGAGGATGACGGAGGTGAGTCATGTACCAACCAGCACGGTTCTGACGAGGCGAGGTGGATACCACAGTCTTGTCCGCACTTTCTGACGTCACCAAGGGCGGCTGCAAGCTGGCGTGGAAGAAGCCCGAGGATGACGGAGGTGAGTCTCATGTACCAACCAGCACGGTTCTGACGAGGCCAAGTGGAGATCGCTGTGCGCGCCAGGCAAGCCCGGCGGCCTGAAGGTGGTGACGTCACCAAGGGCGGCTGCAAGCTGGCGTGGAAGAAGCTCGAGGATGACGGACGTGAATCTCAAATAAGATCATCAAAGTACAGTCAGCGTCAAACACCCAAAGTGGCTAAAAAATTCGCAACACGTCTTTGTTCCAATTGGAATAAGGTTCTGTTGTCGACTTTTTGATCACCTTGGGTCTCACGAAGTATTTGACGCTGACTGTACTGTTTACTCAAGTCTGATTGACTAGCCGGTCAGTCTATTCGGTACTTTCGATCATACCGGCGAGATGCTAGGACTGAAAGGAATAGATGAACTTGAAAATCTGATATCACCTCTCTATCACACGACTTAAACTCCTGTATAGCCAGGATCTACACTTTGGTTTCCAATGAAATCCAACCAGTGAAGGGTAAGTAGCCCCGGAGAATAGCTTCCTGTGGAAACGGCGTTAGCTGGAGATAAAATAACTTGAATGTGTTGACTACACCACAATGCAGCCAATGATCGCAACGAGCATTTAACTGCTAAGTTTCCTATTTCCTTTTATTTTTGTGCTACGGTTATGAATTTTTAATATACCTATTTGTATTTGCGTATCCCATTGTAACTAATCTTTATTTCTTTCTCTTCCAGGCAAACCCGTCTCCGGCTACGTAGTAGAGAAACTAAACAAGGCTACCGGCCGCTGGGTGCCGGTCGGCAAGACCGATGACACCGAGATGGAGGTCAAGGGCCTCCAAGAGGGAGAGGAGTACGAGTTCAGGGTCAAAGCAGTCAACGAGGAGGGCGAGTCCGAACCTCTGAAGACCGACCACTCGATCATCGCTAAGAACCCGTATGGTAAGTGGTTTTTTTTTATCCACAACGAGGAAGCTCTTGGCCTGTATCTCACCTGACGGTAAGTGACGATCAGGCCGAAAGTGGAAGCGAGCTTCACCCGGAATCCTCAACCACGGAGGAACTGGCTATCTTACCTCTAACTGCCGGAACACAAAAATGATGTTAACATTGTTGTTATGGCGACAGACTTAGGTAAGATGGTGGTAGCTAGCCAGGCGGACTTAGAACAAGCCCTACCACCAACCAAACCGAACAGAAAAATCTGCCCCCACTGGGAATCGAACCCGGGACCTCTGCGTCTGAAGTAGGTGGTTTTTACCACTAGACCACGGAGGCGGTTGAGGATAGAGTTCATTATGGGTTAACAACATTTTTAGCATCTAGAACATTCGATAAGCGAAGGAGATGGAGGTCAAGGGTCTCCAAGAGGGAGAGGAGTACGAGTTCAGGGTCAAGGCAGTCAACGAGGAGGGCGAGTCCGAACCGCTGAAGACCGACCACTCGATCATCGCTAAGAACCCGTATGGTAAGTGGATAGAGTTCATTATTGAAATCTTGAAGGTTCATCAGAGCCAAAGGCGATCCAATATCAATATATCCAAAATCTGGTAGCAATTTTACATAATGTCGGCGCATCTTGCTGCTGACCTATTTAGCAGCAGCTCTACGTAATTAAAGATTTTCTATAACAAAAACATGACTCAAGATTTTTCAATCAAAAATGACATTAGTATGTTATAAATTACAATACAGGCAGGCTAGGATGTTCGGCATAATAAAATCCTATCAATGATTTTAAATGACATTCATCATCATCATCATTTTAGCCACAGGACGTCCACTGTTGAACATAGGCCTCCCCCAATTACTTCCACATCGCACGGTTGGTAGCGGCCTGCATCCAGCGCCTTCCTGCTACTTTTATCAGGTCGTCGGTCCACCTTGTGGGTGGACGTCCCACGCTAACATTACTTAGATGACATTATATCGCGTGAATTCGATAAAATGGCGAAACAAAAGCTTATCGCGGCCTGCTTCTTAGGCTTACTGGTCTTTGATATAGGTCATAGTATTTGAGATGACTTGTTTTCTTATTAAAACTATACTGAGACGTGTTCTATAAACCCAAATTACTATAATTCTTATTCCTTCATTCTCCAGACATCCCCGGCAAGCCGTCCGTACCAACCATTGAAGATTGGGACGTGGACCGCGTGGACCTCAAATGGGAGGCGCCCAAGAACAACGGAGGCGCCCCCATCACCGGATACGTTATTGAAAAGAAAGAGAAGTTCGGACAGTGGCAGGAGGCGCTTGTCACTTCAGTGAGTGTTCATTTGATACTTTTACAAATATATTGTTTTCCATCGAACTTTTTTTTTGTTAGGTTGTAAGAACTGCGTTGAACAACGACCAGAATAACCCTCGTTCAGAAATATTCGTAAATGTCAGAATTCTCAATTAGATCGAAGCATTTTTACGTCACTCAACATCTCTGAGTCTCATTGGCTTAGTCTTATGACAAGAGTTCAAAATAACTTCTACTAACGGTCAAGCTGTAGATTCTGAGTAACAGCCATATTTAATATTTCTAACGTGAAACTTGTAGTCAACTGTCTCAGCTCTGCTTAGATTGCTACCAGCTAGGTTACTTCGTTCGTTTCAGCCGAATGACGTCCACTGCTGGACAAAGACCTCCCCAAGGATTTCCACAAAGACCAGTTTTGCGCCGCCCGCATCCAAGCACCTCCCGCGACCTTCACCAGATCGTCAGTCCACCTAGTGGGGGGCCTGCTCACACTACAGCATGCTCCATCGCCCTTTGGGTGACACGACCACGTCTCAGGTTTTACTTATGTGCTAGTTATTTCAGCTACAAATATTTTAAAACAAAATGTTCCCTTCCAGACGCCAGAATGCAAGGCCCGCGTGCCGGATCTGAAGGAAGGCAACACGTACCAGTTCCGCGTGCGCGCCGTCAACAAGGCCGGCCCGGGTGAACCCGGCGAGCCCACGCAACCGCACGTGGCTAAGGCCAGGTTCTGTAAGTATCTCAAGTATATCAAACTAATTTAGATGATAGATGATCAATGATTGCAAGGCAAAAATTATCTAAAACACGATTCTAACCCTAAAGTGCTTAGGTTCCAAGAGTTGGCTTGAGTAATGTGCCAAATTAGTGAGAAGACAGCTGTAAAGAGCAGGGCTTCTTTATTCTAAAATTATAGGCGCTGATGAATTTCACAATTTTATTGACGACTTTCAAGTAATAGCACATTAAACGTTTGTTGCAGACACACAAGCAAAAAAAAGAGTTCTTAGTTGCTAGAGTAAAAAATACACATTTTTATTCGATGTTGCCAACAACAGCATAAACAGACAATTCCAGGGCACAAATTCTCTAAAAATATATTCTATCTCAGCCCTAAAAACTAAATCAAGTGCCTAGTTTTCAATCAACCGATCATTCTAATTTAAAGTAACATCAAATTTTAGTAACGCAATTAATCGGAAGGTAGTTAGCCAATGAAGGCTACCGTATGAACGCTAAAGCAGTAAAAACTCACGGATTTGCTCTAAGGTGGCACAACTGTAAAGTCTTGTCAGTCGCCAATAGTGCCAACTAGTGAGCGCAAAGACAGTACCTACTCTAAATGTTCATCACATTCTGAACTATGCAGCCCCTTCCATTGTGTATCTTATCCAGTAGATTATTCCTCAACTACTGTAAACTTTTAATTAAATTGTGATCCGTCCAGCCCCTACAATAAAGCGTATTTTCCAGTGAAACCGCACATCAATCGTGACAAGATGACGGCGATCCGCGTACGCGCGGGCACCACCATCAAGTTGGACGTCGACATCAAGGGTGAACCGCCACCAACCAAGACCTGGACCTTCGCTAAGAAGGTGTGTATTAAGGCTATGTGTAGTCTTTGGACAATTCTACACAGCGCCAGCTAGCCCCAAAGTAAGCAACTTAATGCTTGTGTTATGGGTGCTAGCTTAACGGATATACTACTTATATACTTTTTTTTTTAAATACATAAATATTATACATAGTCACACCCAGACCCGTCACAGAAATTAAAATTCATCATTTCAATTTCTGCCCGGCCGGCATCGAAAGAACATCAGTGTGCTTAGTGCGAGTTTAGGTAGACCAAATGCCATCACTAGCGACTGCGTAAAAAATGACATGAAATGTATGACATATTTGAAAATTATAAATAACTTGACAAAATATAAAGTATAGTTGAGATGCGACTCTTAACGCTAAAAAATTAAATAAATAAATAAAATATAAATTAATAAATTCTTTATTGAATAACTTATTGACAGTTTTTAACAATAGGCTAATATTAAACTATAATAGGTAAAAGTACATACGTGCCTGAACTAAGAATTATAATTCCTGTATCTCAGGCAAAAAAAGGCTTACATTACTTTATTAATAGAACTATTTCTAGCAAAATATATAATCTATAGCCTGACTAGGAACATAAAAACCCTGGCATAGAGGCGCGTCAATAACTATGTATGACATATTGTTAAGCGCCCCGAGTGTATACTATCAAGAACTAAAATCTTCATAGTTTGTTTTGACGCACGAGCTAGCGACGACGTTCATTGTAAACTCGCACTAAGCACACTGGTGTAATTTTTGTGGCAAAGTACAAACTACAACCCAATCAAGCAACTGCGCACCTCGCTGGAATGTGACTCTCCCTTGCACTTACCCGCACAACTCGCCCCGTCCGTACAGTACTATCAACTTAAGCTGAGAATTGCATTTGTGTGAGTGATCGCCAAAAGTACCGTTAGTAAAACACATACAAATAAAATTAATGTTTTATTAAAAGGAAGTCTATAAAACACTTGCTACCAATTGGGCCGATGTAACGACATTTGACAGATCCTTTAAAATAAATAAATAAATAAAAACAGGTCCTCGCTCAGCATATGCCAAGGCACGAAGTACCTCGACGCTGATATTCTGCGAGCACCGTTTATAGAGAGGGCGTCCAGCCAGCCTTACAAAATACAACAAAAAGACAAACTTTATAAAATTACAAAATAAAAACAGACTAAAAACTTTTCGTTCACACCTTTAAAATACGTATTCAATTTGCATAAAATTTCTTTCACTTGGCTGCTTAATGGATTTCGTACAGGAAATTCACTTACAGTAGGAGCCATTTCACTAATATTTGGAACACAATTACATAAAATTACACGTATCTGCTACCAGTACCGGGGGTGAAGTGAAGTATGTGAGCGGCAAGGAAGCGGTGCGTGGCGGACGCGCCGCGCTTCAGGCCGCTTGCTATAATAAACCATGCGCGGGACGCGCCGCGCTTCAAGCCGATTGCCACTCTAAACTATCGGTGTGCACTCACACAAATGCAATTCTCAGCTTAAGTTGAGAGGACTGTACCAGAGCGTCGATGTGACGTCACCGCTGCTAGGTGCGCAGTTAACTCAATCGAGTTGTACATGAGATTCTATAGTGTTTAAATTGATGTGCTGTCGTCCGTATAACAAAATACGGCCAGTGAGTTTATGGTATTCAAAATTTTAATTAATGGAAAAGCCATCCAAGTTTTATTGGGTATCCCTTTTCCGCTATGAATAGTTCCCTAAAATTGTCGGACTGCATTCAGCTAGACTCCATAAATTCCAGAGTGCGTCTAGTCTACATAAAAATACAGCTGTAAGAATAATCATATACGAGTACTATCAATATCAAATAAACAACAAGGTAAAGCGAGCGCTAAAATAAAAGAAAATCTCTGCAGCTTTGCTGACAATGGGCCCTGTCTAACAATGATAGAGCTAATTTATTGTTTCTTTTGTTGTATCCAGGTCCTGGAAACCGGTCCAGGCCTCAAACTGGAGAACGAGGACTACAACACCCGTCTCCAGATCTTCGACTCGTCCTGGGCCAACTCTGGCGTCTACACTTTGAAGGCTGAAAACGAATCTGGCGTTGACGAGGCTACAGTGGAAATCACTGTTCTTGGTAAGTTGCCACCTAATATTGAACCTTATTGCCTTGTTTTCTAAGATCCATATATGCAATGAAACATTTAGACTTGTTATGCTCGTCAGGACAGTTCTTTGCTGGAGATTGCGTTGAACATTTATCAGACCAAAGTTTCTTTGGTTTAAGAGGTAGTAGGTAGTGATAAGAAATTTAAGAGGCTGATAAAGATGACAAATGCATCCGTTATTTATCTTAGCACCAGTTGTTATATTGTTCCGAAATGTTAAAGCGAGCTACTTTACGATGTTATGAGTGCCCTAAATAAATTATTCTAAAATGTTCTTTAAATTAATAAAGAAATTCATTCTTGCTGTTTTTATTCGGTCAAAGGAAGGCCTACTACTGGACAAAACCTCCTCTTACGACCATTACGACCGATTTATTATTAAAACTGCCATATTAATCTTAACAATCTTTTACCCCAGACAAGCCAGGCAAGCCTGAAGGCCCGCTAGAGGTATCAGACGTTCACGCCGACCACGTGAAACTGAGCTGGAACAAGCCCAAGCACACTGGTGGACTGCCACTCAGTGCTTATGTTCTTGAGAAGATGGACACGCTTACTGGGAAGTGGGTGCCAGCAGGCACCATCGACCCAGACAAGACCGAGGCTACCGTCACTGGTAAGTCGCTGTCACTGATGAGTCGCTTTACTGTATAGATGACTGTACTCAGTCACTGTCTAAGCTGGAACATTACTGGTGAGTCGCAGTCGCAGTGTCAGAAGACTGGTGAGTCGCTGTCACTGAAGAGTAGTCGTTGTCACTGAAGAGTAGTCGTTGTCACTGATGCGTATTTAGTGTCACTGTTCACTGAATGTGATAAAACAAGAAAAACTTTTACTGTGGAAAGTGATAATCTGCTCAAAACCGATGTACAGTTTAATCTATCCAATTTCGCCATTGGAGGTACACCGCTGAACATATTCCTCTCCAATGACTTCCAAATATGGCCGGTTGAAAGCGGCCCGTATCAATCACGTTCAGCAAACTTTTTTCTGTCTACTTAAAACAATGTAACTTACGCCCCACCCTTTTCTCACAGGCCTAGAGCCAGGCCACACCTATCAGTTCCGCGTGAAAGCCCTCAACGAGGAAGGCGAGTCGGAACCCCTGGAGACCGACCACGGAACCCTGGCCAAGAACCCATACGATGTGCCAGCGCCGCCTGGCCTGCCAGACATCGTGGACTGGGATGAGAAGTCCGCCAAACTCAAGTGGGAACCTCCCATTAGGGATAATGGTGCTCCTATCACTGGATACATCATTGAAGTTATGGATAGAGACCGCGGAGAGTTTGTCAAGGTAAGCGTTTAGCATTGGCTTTCAAATAATAACATATTAGTTTTACTCAGGTACAAATCACGTACTTGATACATAAGGTATATTAAAACTTATCCTTTCACCATAGTCTGTCCATGGACGCAATAAGATTGGAATATTTGTTATAAACTCCACTTAAAAGTGATTGGAATCAAACTGGCTCTGCTATCTTTCACATGTTAGTCAAGCTGGATATCATGGATTCCAAACTCTCTTAAGTTGTCATTTGGAGCGGGAGTTGAAGCTAGTGACAAGCCTCCAAGACCTTTTAAAATGCGTAGATAACTATTTTGAGATCGAAAGACTACCACCATGTCAATGGCTCGAACTCCTCCTATAGTCTTCTGATTTATTTCGTTGAGTGCGGACCAATGACAGTTTAACTTTCCCCCGGGATCAAAATTGACTTTCACTGGTTGGGTTTGTATTGGCGGTCAAGCTGTGGATCCTGGCTACACAGGAGTTGCAGCGGTGGGAATACGGTACCATTTTCACATGACATTTTCTATTCTTCTTTCATCCTCAGGCTGCCGAGATCCAAGGCAACATTTGCCAAGGCACAGTGCCCAAGCTGGAGGAAGGCAACCAGTACCAGTTCCGTATCCGCGCGCTGAACAAGGCCGGCCAGTCGGAACCTTCGGAGAACACCAACTGGCACACCGCTAAGGCGCGATTCTGTAAGTATAATTGAGCTTATAAATAATATTTTAAAAGCATCACTTCGAGATAGAAATGGAAAATCTTTATATGATACGAAAATAGAAAATATGAACAAAGAAAAAAAAATACGCATGGTATTTTTGTGCCAATCTTAGCGTAGACTTACCGCTAACCAAAACCTAGTTAAAAGTTGATAAAGTATAATTAGGATTGTGTTTATTGAAGTTCAACTTATTATTTTAAAGTCTTTATCATTTGACAAGTAATTCAGTTCCTAAGGTTCCTAATCAATTACTGTAGAAAGTTTTAATTTAGCATTGGCAACACTTTGTCTTACCCGCTCATAAAGTTTAAATTCAAAATCGGCCTGAATAATCCAGAAAAATCTCTTTTCTTCCAGTGAAACCAAGAATCGACCGCACCAACCTGAACCCAATCACTGTCAAGGCTGGTCTACCAGTCTCTCTCGACGTCAAGGTCTTCGGAGAACCACCAGCGACCGTGACCTGGTTCTTCAAGGGAACGGAACTGAAGAACGGCGAGAATCTAGAGATTATTAACGTGGATTACAACACCAAGTTCCTGATGACTAAGAGCAAGAGAGCTAATACTGGAAAGTACGTGATCAAGGCGAAGAATGAAGTGGGAGAGGATGAGGCTGAAGTGGAAATTACCATTCTGGGTGAGTACTTTGTGTTATGAAGTTTGTGTAGGTGGTATAAGGTTTCAAATCGAGGGAGAAATATTTTTGATAGTCTAGATTTTGATTTGGAAGCTAGATTCGTATTAACTGTTGTAATAAAGCTTCAAGAACCATTAACACAACTGAAATGTGATAATAAATGATAGAATACCTTTGTTGTCTTAAGATAATGAGTCGGATTTATTTGACCATTAAATCATGGGTTTGATGCTTAGGTTATATCTGGAAATACAAAGAAAAATGTGAAGTTTCCTGGGTTTAATTCCTAGGTCTAGACATAGATCTATATCCGCCGTCAAAACTGTTGATTAGGCTACTTCTCTAGCTTAAATCGCAATGAGAGTTCTTTCATTACAAAAAAATAAAGTTGCCGTTTACGAAGCGTTATTGTTACCAGACAAATAAAAACTTTTTGTTTACTTCTTTAACTTACAATCAATTTCCACCACAGGCAAGCCATCCAAGCCCAACGGTCCACTGGAAGTCGCTGACGTCACCAAGAACGGATGCACTCTTTCATGGAAGAAACCCGACGATGACGGTGGCTCGCCCGTGGAATACTACGAGATCGAGAAACTTGACCCGCTCACAGGTTTGTTAAGAAATGTATTTCTAAAGTAATTTACAGGACGCAGAAAGTTAAAATCCGGTTTGACGGTATTTTCTGGGTTAGATTTCCGTGGTGTATCATCATCACCTGATAGAATCCATAGGCTGACCTTGGCCTCTCAGTAGAATGTCAATAAGAGAGAGATTTTCTATCCAACAAATACAATAACAAAACTTATCCCTTTCAATCATAATGCCTATCGTTTTATCTTGGCAGAAGATCTTGTGAGATCGTGTAATTGTCCCATGTTTGGAATTAACAGTGTATTCTTGAATTAGGTTTAATTCAGAATTAAGTTGACTGCATAAAATGACTATGTTTACAAAAGAGCATGCCACTGATAGAATACTTTACGTTTTTCAATGTAATGTTTTTTGCACATCATTATCACCATTATCATCATCATCATCTCAACCATAGGACGTCCACTGCTGAACATAGGCCTCTCCCAATGCTTTCCATGTTACCCGGTTGGTTACGGCCTGTGTTTCTTGCACATCGGGACCTTTTTGGCACAATATTTATTTTATGTATACCTAATGTTTATTGTGTCTAATAAATAATTTATTATCTTATCTATCCCCCAGGACAATGGATCCCGTGCGGCACTGCCAAGGACTGCAAGGCGAACATTACTGGCCTGCAGGAAGGCAAGCCCTACAAGTTCCGCGTCAAAGCTGTCAACAAGGAGGGCGAGTCGGAAGAGCTGGAAACAGAGAAACCGATCATCGCTAAGAATCCTTTCGGTGAGTGTCTACAACCACATCTTCCTTTTTACTCTGCTAGCATGAGTGACAGACCAGATAGACCTGTAGCAGCTTCAAGTTTACGCTCAGAAACAGTGAAGATGAGTGACAGAGATAGGCAGCCCCGAAAATATTGTTACAGCTTTAGGATATAGCAACGCAAACGACCAACGCGTTGAGGAGAAACATAGTATGAAAATGATATATTGTCAATTAGCTTCTGCTCGTGATTTCAAACGCCTGGATATCAGTCCGCAAAAGAATTTGATAAAAAAAAGGATCTCAACTTTTCTATAGTTCCCTACAAATACTCTTCCTTACCAAAAACATCTCTAATCAAATGATGACCCTTCACTAACTTTTATCCTCAATTTTAGTATTTTTTTGTCCAATTTGGTCCATATTCACATTCTTTATTACGAAGAGATAAGTTTTCCAGTACATTTTACTTGTGATATATTTCTCACTTTCAAAGACTAATTAATTATTAATTTCCCAGACGAGCCCGGCAAGCCCGGCCGTCCGGAGCCCCGGAACTGGGACAAAGACTTCGTGGAGCTGGAATGGAGCCCGCCCAAGGACGACGGTGGCGCCCCCATCACCGGCTATATCGTGCAAAAGAGAGAGAAGGGTGGAAGGTAAGATTATGGTTCCTATTATTATTATCATTATTATCTTTTAGCGACAGGACGTCCACTACTGCAGCGGTTCCCGAATGGTGGTCCGCGGAACCCTGAGGTTCCGTGGAAAGGCCGCAAGGGTTCCGTAAAAATATTATCCCACGTTTCGTGACCGACGTTGTTCGCTCGCACCGACTTGTTTACGCACAAGGGAGGGGCAGAGCGTGCGGGCGGAGTAGTACGGGGGTTCCGCTAGGAAAAGTATAATCAATTAGTGCCTTTTCACACGTTCCGGTTGCCGGCTATCCGGCGCCGGGTACCCGGTCGTGAATGTATGGGCATATCGGATTAATTACGCCGGAACATGTGAAAGCTACGTACCATGCCCATACACTTCACCACCGGGTACCCGGCGCCGGATAGCCGGCAACCGGNTTCCGGTTGCCGGCTATCCGGCGCCGGGTACCCGGTCGTGAATGTATGGGCATATCGGATTAATTACGCCGGAACATGTGAAAGCTACGTACCATGCCCATACACTTCACCACCGGGTACCCGGCGCCGGATAGCCGGCAACCGGAACGTGTGAAAAGGCACTTAGGGTTACTTGGCAAAAAAAATTGGGAAACCCTGCACTACTGAATATTAGGCCTTACCCAATGATTTCCAAATCAACCGGTTGGTAGCGGCCTGCAGCCAGCGCCTTTCTGCTACCTTATGAGGACGTCGATCCATCTTGAAGGTGGACGTCCCACGCTGCGCTTTGGTTTCTATGCCGTATGGTGTTTAATTATGTGCCAAGGTATGTTGCTTGAAGATTTATTACTCGGTAAATGTTTATTGGCTAGCTAGAGTTAGCACTTACACCGGTAATTTGTTGTCAAGCATTCTGTTTATATCGATATAGGTCAAAGTTGTCAGAAAAAAAAGCGAAGCCACAGCTCTCAGCAAAAAAAAAATCTAGTCAGCAGAGAAAAGTAAACTGAAGACAGAAAGAAACCATAAAATGTTTTCATTTGCAAAAACAGTGGTCCAAATCAAAGGAAGATCCTTTGATTTGGACCCTGGCTCAGTTCTTCGAAGTAAATTCAGCTGAATTCGAAAACGGATCTTTATTCGATGTCGGTTTTTTAATATGCTGTTTTACAGCTCTGGGTCAGCACTTTTGAGCCAACCACTCATTGATTCATGTACTAAACTTAACCTAACCCCACAGATCATGGCAAGACTGCCTCAAGACGACCGGCGACCGCCCGACAGGCCGCGTGACGGATGTAGAGGAAGGCCACGAGTACGAGTTCCGAGTGATGGCCGTCAACAAGGCCGGCCCGGGAGAACCGTCCGACCCTAGCAAGTCTGTCATCGCCAAGCCTAGATTCCGTAAGTACCATGTATAAAGTCTTATTTGGTTAATAGCAATGACATAAGCTTTGGAAGCCACGATGTGACGTACGTGGGAGAAAGTCACTAGTAATAGTTCAGAGTGCTGGCCATCAACAAAACTGGCCCTGGCGAGCTCTCTGACCCTAGTAAGTCCGTCATCGCCAAGCCAAGATTCCGTAAGTAACCATTTATGGAAAACTTCTTTTTGGTGGCAATAACATATGCTTTGGAAGCCATAATGTGGAGGAGGGCCACGAGTACGAGTTCCAAGTGATGGCCGTCAACAAAACTGGCCCTGGCGAGCTCTCTGACCCTAGTAAGTCCGTCATTGCTAAGCCTAGATTCCGTAAGTAATGTCCGTCAGTCTCCTTATTTTTTATGGCAATGACATAAGCTTTGGAAGCCATAATGTGGAGGAAGGCCACAAGTATGAGGTCCGAGTGATGGCCGTCAACAAGGCCGGCCCGGGAGAACCGTCCGACCCTAGCAAGTCTGTCATCGCTAAGCCTAGATTCCGTAAGTAACTACCTATATCAGTCTCCTTTCTTATTGGCAATGATAATTATGAGCTATGGAAGCCATGATGTGGAGGAGGGCCACGAGTATGAGGTCAGAGTGATGGCCGTCAACAAGGCCGGCCCGGGAGAACCGTCCGACCCTAGCAAGTCTGTCATCGCCAAGCCTAGATTCCGTAAGTAACCTTGTATAAAAAATCTTCACTTTTGATGGCAATGCCATAAGCTTTGGAAGCCCATGATCTGGAGAAAGGCCACGATTTGGAGTTCCGAGTGATGGCCGTCAACAAGGCCGGCCCGGGAGAACCGTCAGACCCTAGCAAGTCCGTCATCGCCAAGCCTAGATTTCGTAAGTAACCAGCTATGTCAGTCTCCTTTCTTATTGGAAATAATATGAGCTTTGGAAGCCACGATGTGACGTACGTGGAAGAAAGTCACTAGTAATAGTTCAGAGTGCTGGCCATCAACAAAACTGGCCCTGGCGATCGCTTTGGCCCTAGTAAGTCCGTCATCGCCAAGCCTAGATTCCGTAAGTGGACATACAACATTGTTTTAGCGTGTAAAAAACCGCAAACAATTTTCAGTCCAAGATATCTTCGTTCGTAATTTAAGGACGTATACTGCTATACAAAGGTTTTCTAAGGATTTCCGCAACGACTGGTCTTGCGTTGCCTGTATCCATGTGTTTCCCGTGATTCTACAGTTTTCTGATGATCGCCACTCGAGAACTTTTCTTAACGACTATCTATTTATTTATTTTATTTAAAATCTTTATTGCACACATAAAAACAGTGGTACAACAGGCGAGCTTAATGCCATGTGGCATTCTCTTTCAGCTAACCAGAAAATTAGACAAAACAGAGAATATTACTAGACTATCAGCTCTACGAAATATGTGCCCGGCCATTGCGACTACTACTTTACTACTTTTTGCGTCTAGCTTTTGTCCGCAACTTCAGCGTAGATTTCGATAAAAAAAACCCTACGATCGATCCATATCCGATCCGTATCCGTGAAAATACGGTCCGAAGTAATCGTAGAACTATTCGTATGGTACTTAGTTTCCGTAGAACCGATTTCTCTTATCGTATGTTTAAATATTATTTCCTCCACAGTGGCCCCGAAGATCGACCGCAAGAACTTGCAGAAACGCAAGGTCAAGGTCGGCCAGCCTCTCAAGATGGAGGCAGATGTCAAGGGAGAACCAGAACCCACCATCACCTGGACCTTCAACGGACAGCCGCTCAAGCCTGAGGAGCGACTTAAGATTGAGAACAAGGTGAGTGACGTCATACTGTGAGTCAGGAACCCAGGATCAAGGTCAAAGGGAGAGCCAAAGCCCGCCATTACGAGGGCCTTCAGTAACTTGCGCCCGTATTCACAAACGATGCTTGATTAAATGAATCAGCAAATCTAACGTACAGCGTTGAATAGAGCTCTGTGATTGAATGTCACCCTGTGCGTCCACGCGCACTGTGAGACCTCATAGTAATGTTTGTGTAAAGCCTGGTCCGTGAGCACGTAGAATCCCGTCCAATGACCCCAAGCTACCCATCCTTATCGCTCGCGCGTAATTATATTGCTGTCGCGACTGTGCGACGCGCGCCCGCAGTGAGTGTGCGAGCGCGACAGCAACATAATAACGTGTGAACGACAAGGATGGGCAGCTTGGGGTCATTGGACGGGATTCTACGTGCTCACGGACCAGGCATTAGTAACATAAGCATACTGTGTTAGTCAAAGATCGAAGGTTGACGGATTTCAAGTTCAATCATCAATATTAAAAGAACAGCTACATACCTGACAAGCGATTTAAAATTGTAATTTAGCTATCTGCAAAACACTTGATGCCAAAACGGTTATCAAAATTAAACTTAACAAAAAATTACATTGCAATACGGTATCGCTATCGTACTCCCATAATCAGAGTATTGTCTCTAGAACAATATAAAGTCTGGTCACCAATCAGGTAGAATTGCGAGCGATATGGATGGGTAGTATGGGGTTATGGTACAAAATTCTATATGCTCGGCGACCGGACTTAACCATGTTATTTTTTGCAATATTCTTATGTATCTAAGACCTCAAAAGCTCGTTATTTCACACATATTAAGTATTAACCGTCTTATCTATCCCCAGGACTACCACACATCGTTCGCGCTGCAAAAGCTGACGCGCGCTGACAGCGGCAAATACGTCGTCACTGCTAAGAACGACAGCGGAACTGACACGGTCGAGATTGAAGTGCAAGTGGTCAGCAAGCCGGCTAAGCCGAAGGGACCGCTCAAGGTGTGTATCAAGCTAATATGTTTTTAAACACTATAGTTTAAGGTAGATTTCTCAGTGGCAGGGGAATAGATATTCTGCCCCTTTTCACCGACTCCAAAAAAGAATATTCTCATTATACTACAGATGAATACTTTATAGTGTGTATAGCCCGACCAGGAACATAAAAACCCTCGCCATGTTGCGGAAAACTAATGGTACTAATTTCTTTTAATGGCAACAGTAACTGAAAACTTCATTGACATGTCACCTTGCATGTCAGTCTATTGCTGTCAAAGTGTAAACAAACTTTATTTTAAATGTGTGCAATTGATTTTGTGAATTAAATTGCTAAAATCTTTTTATAGTCGTGAAAGAAAAGTGGTTCACAATGTGTATTTGTTTTTGTCGAAAGTATTTGTCGAAGAGAAATACTAAGGGTTCGGACAATATTTTCATTGAATAATGTTTCCGACAAAGGTTGTCAAATTGACTGACATGTTTATCGTATAGTACAGTCCACTATGAAAATTAGCTGTGGTTTGTTTCAACTACCTATTTTAAAGTTTTTTGTCACTTTCTAAGTGTTGAATTTTATGGAATTGGAAAAGAAGTACCGAGTTTCAAGCGTTCATGGCCAGACATTGCAGTTCAATATTCAAGTTCTGAATTTGATTATTGATGAATAATAAAATAAATCCTACTAGCTCGATTGATGGTTTCATTTAATTTATTTAAACCAGGTTACCTATAATAATATTTTTTCGTTAATTTATGAAAATATCAAATTAGCCCGTAATCCTGATACATAAAGCTAGCCTATTAATTTAACACAGGTACGACTGTACTCAGTGTTGCACTATCAAATGCAATTGACGCGCCTCTATGCCAGGGTTTTTATGTTCCTGGTCAGGCTATACATAGAGTCTAGGATGGTATATTTACTCGTACCTTTTTAAAGATCCTTTTTGGGAATGATATGGAAAGGTATTCAATGTCAAGTTTGCTACAAAAGAGTTTTTAATTTCTCCAACATGAAATGTCATACATTGTAGCTCAATTTCAAGTATGTTACATGGTCATTTAGTTTATGTGAATGAGAGTTTTCGCGATTGAAAAATCCGCCAGATGGCAATACGTAGACGCGAGGTCCAAATGCTGCATGATTGGTTATTTTTGACATGACATTGACAGATATGTCAAAATCCACCAATCACGCAGCATTTGGACCTCGCGTCTACTTATTGCCATCTGGCGGATTTTTCAATAGCGAAAACCCTCATTGAAGTTATTTTAAGTAATCAGTACATACTCCCGCTTTGAAAATCCTTTCTACTAGTATACTCTTTGTATTGCCACTAGTGTATAGAGATCTTCGCCAAAAGTGTTCGACAATATCGCTAATTGATCACCACCCTCAGGTATCCGACGTCAAAGCAGACGGCTGCAAGCTCAAATGGGAGCCGCCGGAAGACGACGGAGGCGAACCGGTCGAAAGCTACGTGGTCGAACGAATGGACACCGAGTCCGGTCGCTGGGTGCCTGTGTGCACCACCAAGACTCCTGAGGCTGACGTCACGGGCTTGAACGAGGGCAAGGATTACATGTTCAGAGTGAAGGCTGTCAACCCGGAGGGCGAGAGTGAACCGCTTGTGACTGATACCG
Organism: Ostrinia furnacalis; assembly: GCF_004193835.3. Taxonomy (NCBI): domain Eukaryota; kingdom Metazoa; phylum Arthropoda; class Insecta; order Lepidoptera; family Crambidae; genus Ostrinia; species Ostrinia furnacalis. The sequence continues at coordinate 2,399 of NW_021137109.1, read as the reverse complement.
CTACGACTGCTAAGAATCCTTATGGTGAGTGACAAATGTATCGCAAACTTAGCGTGGTGGTTAGGTTTTATTGGTAATCTGTAGATCCTGACTACACAGGAGTTGCAGCGTTGGGAACGAGAGGTCGAAATAGTCTAGAACTTAGCGTGAGACGCCCGATGGGCCAACGATTGGAAACGAGATCAAAAAGTCTTAGCTTTTCCTTCTGAATAACATTGTCATGATTTTTAGCCGTGTGGTTCCGGTAGAGTAAAATAGAAGCACCCTCACTGTCTGTGTTTCTATAACGACATTCACGGGGGAAGTCGTTATAGACGACTACAGTCTCTCCCTTGCTGGCTAAGGATTAGACGACTAAGGGTTTATGTGCCTACATCAGGTGTTTTCAACCTTTCTTGCCAACACGTGGGAAGTCTAGGACAGTCTTTCTACAGGAAACTAAATAAATTCTGATGATACTGATTTTTAAAACACCTAAACACAAACAAAAACAGTCTTTATTCCTTTGATCTTAAACATTTTTCTCCATCACAGGCGAGCCCGACCCGCCCGGCAAGCCCGAGTTCAAGGACTGGTCCAAGGAGCACGTGGACCTCAAATGGGAGAAGCCAGCCAACGACGGCGGCGCTCCTATTACCGGCTACATCGTCGAGAAGAAGGACCGTGACACCGGCAAGTGGGTGAAGGCTGCTGAGGTAAGTGGAAATTTAACACAATATGTTATAACCAATATGTTATAACAATATGTTTGTACCAACCCTACTGCTGTAAGAAAACTGATTGCAGGTGATTTCACGCGTCAGACTCGTCGACCTGACATATAGTCAAATTTCTTCGAACTTCTTTCTATCCATTTTTTTTCTCTTTGCTTCTACGTATAGTTAAAATTTGTTAATTTTTATACCCCTTGGTTATATAGAGGTGAAAACTATAGGCTTTGACCAACTACACTGTATCTATGCAATTTATATATTTGTAAGCTGTTTGTTTTCTGAATAAAACTAAATAAAAATAAAATAAAATAACTGAAGAATAAACTTGTCATTTTGACACACTTCCCATACTGAAATTGTCAATGTGCCAAACTTATTCTTCGGTTTATTAAAGTCCGACGATTGAAAAATCAGCCCTAAATGGTATAGATTTATAGAATTAGCAGTGTGGGTTCAGAGGAGAATAGGACCATCCCCACTCTTCCCGAGAGTGTCGTAAGAGACAAATATGTGAACATCAGGCCTCCCTAACTCATCTGGTCAGCGCTGAAGCGTAAGGAGTGTCGGTCAAATCCTCCATTTGCCCCTGGTAAATTAAAGAGGGCCGTCCTCGTAATGGAAATTACTTGATGATGATGAACTAGTAAAAAATGTCTTGAACCATACATTACTTAAAATAGGGTAACAATTTATAGTCACCAACTAAAAGAATAACAGACTAGTAGATACTTGGTCCCTGTAGCTTTGTAAAAGCACTTGAATAAGCAATCTCTATTTTATTTCACCTTTTTGTCGTTTTCTAAAAATAAAGATACAACAGGCCAAACCTCTCTCTCTTATGGTCCTCTTCACTCCACCCTCTTCCCCTTTAAACCTCGTGAATATTCACCTCCCTTTCCCTCTCAGGTGCCCGGAAACAAGACAGAGGCCCGTGTTCCCGATCTGATCGAAGGCAAGACATACCAATTCCGCGTGAAGGCCGTCAACAAGGCAGGACCTGGCAAGCCGTCCGCAGCTTCAGAGAATCTGCTGGCTAAGGACAGGTTTGGTAAGTAACTCAGCTATAATACCTCCATGGATTTGAACCTGTATCTTTAGTGTAAGGCATCCATTTCCAAACCCATTTGCGCGTGATATCTCGTCGTGCGCTCTCTGCCGATATAGCTCTAGTTAAGACACCTCACAGATTACAGACTTTAAGTCGGCCGATAGTTTGACCGACTTGTAATGTGTACGAGGATTCGACGATACCAAATCGTTGTAATGTGCGCGCTACGGGCGCTACCACACATGTTCATACTGATTAGCCCGACCAAACTATCGGCTGACATAATATCTGCAGTCTGAGGGGTGTCTAAGAAATAAAGGTGTTTCTCAGAGCATCTGTCTAAATGAGTAGAGATGTCAAGAATAATATAATTCTACTCATAAAGTTTCATAAAACAGAATAATATTGTCAATTTTTAGCTGATCCATTTTGCTCCAAGTCCAATTAAACACAATTTTATTGTATGTTTTTGTTTCTTGTAGCGCCACCTAAGATCGACCGCACCAATATGCGAGACATCACCATCAAGGCTGGCCAGAACATTCGGTTGGACATCAAGGTTTCTGGTGAACCTCCACCAACAAAGACTTGGTGAGTTTTGTGTTTCAATCAGTCTTTACAGGATAAAGTAACGATTA
>NW_021137108.1:0-2063 GCF_004193835.3 Ostrinia furnacalis | reverse complement strand
AAGGAAAAAAATCACTGATTTGAAACATTCTTCATTGGTGCTCCGCTCCTATTGGTCTTAGCGTGATGATATATAGCCTAAAGCCTTCAGGAACTAACGGGCTATCCAACACAAAAAGAATTTTTCAAATCGGTCCAGTAGTTCCTGAGATTAGCGCGTTCAACCAAACAAACAAACAAACAAACAAACAAACAAACAAATAAACAAACAAACTCTTCAGCTTTATAATATTATTAGTATATTAGTATATTAGTATATTAGTATATTAGTATAGATATAGTATAGATTATGCAAAAATCAGTAAATGGATATCTGCCGTACTTTGGAAGATTTGTTTTTGTAAAACTTGATAAATCCAGTTTCGTCAATTTTTATAGCATTAAAGTAATTATTGTCCATTAATGATTTTGTGTCGTAACATAGTCGATACACACTCTGTTTTGACTAACTGCCAGAACTTAATAAAGATTTATAATGATATTTTGTGTAAAAAACTTTGGAACCAAATTAGTGATAAAATCTGCGATGAATGATTTTGTGGCGTCAAACCTTGGACCAGGCATATGGCTAAGCAATGCAATCGTACAGGAGGGTACAAGGAAGAGGGGCAGCCACATTAGGTAACACAAAGTCGTTCAGGAGAGTGCCAGGAAGAGGTGCAGCAACCGCAGTTAAGGAATGGCTGGGACGTACAAGGATAAGCGAATCCAACTCGTGAGCCTTGACAGGGTTACGCTGGTTAAGGCGACCCTTTACAAGGCTTGGGAGCCTACGGGTGACGAGCTATTGGACGTGGAGAGGGTCATTAATTATACACATATTTTCTACTTTTCCGAACATTTGCACGAGAACGGTTTGTCCAAAACATATGAATTTGGCCTTATTTGATGCAGGATTAAATGCCCTTTAACCGTCAGGAAGACCACTTTTCGATAGAGTAAGTCCTTTACGTGACATAACCGGAAAACCTAAAAAGCGCCCCTTTCGAGGGCCCCCACCACTTAAGCATAAATCCGTCGAAGTCGAAAATCTAGGAGAGTTTTAATGGGAAACCAATGAAGCCATTAAAGTAATAAAATCTTTTGTAGGAATTATTTCCGATTTAAAATATAATTCTACTGGCCTAACAAGCAAGATTAGGATATGAATATTTGTGTATAGGTATTAGGTATGGTTTCAAATAACTATCGTGATATCGTCCTTTCAATCTAATCTTGCCAACAGAGACAGTGCAGTGTAGATGACATAGAAAAGACAACACATGAGATGTTTTCTTCATGAACATTTTCTACACGGTAGTTTCTGAGGGAGGATTATTTTGTGCTCGCTCGTGTATACCGTATTTTTATCTAGCAATTAGCATCGGTTATGTAAGAATTCGTAGCTACTGATTTACAAAATTAGTTATATCATCTGTAGTTGCGAAAATTTTGCGACAACACACGAGATGTTTTCTTCATGAAAATTTTCTACACGGTAGTGTCTGAGGGAGGATTTGTTGTGCTCGTGTATACCCTATTTTTATCTAGCAATTAGCATCGGTTATGTAAGAATTCGTAGCTACAGATTTACAAAATTATATCATCATTCTGTAGTTGCGAAAATTTTCATGAAGAAAACATCTCGTGTGTTGTCTTTTCTATGTCATCCACACTGCACTGTTTCTGAATTTTTTGTTTAGAATGTGACCCAGAAGATGACAGGTCATATTCGTTATTATGATTGTTTATTATATTATTTTAAACGTAATTTAACTTGATTTAACATATATCACGGTAATCCGATAAAGTAAAAAGTAATTACTTCTTGGTTTGTTATAGTTGGCCGTCAGTCAAAAGACATTAACTTCATATTTTGATTTTTTTTAAATACTGTGTACGTTATTTTGAAATGCTAGTAACTAAACATTTTTACTAAGACTTATTTTTATGTATCGGCATTTTCATTGCGGCGCTACCTATTATATATATTTTTTTAAATGGCTTTTTTCTCTCCAAACTTCATTAAGCTATTTCTCGAAATCATGTTTCTGCTAGTTAATGACTTCTTGCAATCAGCCGACG
>NW_021137106.1:0-1393 GCF_004193835.3 Ostrinia furnacalis | reverse complement strand
CAAAAATATTCTGCATATGTACTTAGTATGCGTAATATGGATAACCTTGAAGTGTCATACGGATCATCTTACGTGAAAAAGACTATAAAGTTATTTATATTTTCACAAATTACGTCTTTTAAAAGTACTAGGTATGTTAACTAACACTTTGTTTAAAATAAATGCGATTGCGGTCAAATACCTGCCTTGGATAGCATAAAAAAAAAAAAAAAAAAAAAAAATGTGTTCGAATTTTTTTTTTATTTCCAAAAAAAAAACATTTATTACGTCTGTATTCACAAACATTATTATGAGGTCTCACAGTGCGCGTGGACGTACAGGGTGACACACGAACTAATACAGAGCTCTATTCAACGCTGTGCGTTCGATTTGCTGCTTCACTTAAGCAATACGGGCTAAGTTTATACTTAGGATGTGTTCTATTTCAGATAAGCTTTAATTCTAAGACGAAGTTAAATTAGAAAACGAAATGTTGATTATTTAAAACATTCACGATAAAAATACGTTTGCCGTAACAAGTATCGAATATAAAAATACCGAAATCGATTTACAATACCTTCAGCATACCAGTTTCATTCGTAAGCCTGGTACGTCGTCTTATTTTCAAACACGATTTCATCCCGTCGATTGGACGCGCGAGTGTTTTTCTAATAATCTCATTTGTAAACATCTTGCCCTGTGTGCCTGCAGTCCGTTGCCCCTATATGCTTCATTATTATATTTATAGCTTTCAATAAAACGTTACGTTTTTCAGATCTTCATAATTTACAATTTACCTACCTACTGTGATATGATGGGGCGAATATTCCCACTTCAGGCGCTTCTTGGATCTACAGTTTTTTTTCGTCTTTTTAGCTAGTTGAGGCAACATAAGATTTATAAAAAATAGACTTAATGATAATGGCATTGAGGAGGGGTCTGAATCCCACAGTGTTTAATTCTTGAGGTGATATTTAAACCTACAACCATAGATATTGCAACCTACTAGTTAAAACGGTCATAATACAAATTAATTTAGTATTAATAAACCAACTCAAAACACTTTCTGCCTACTGATGTCAAAAAAACACAGCACAGCTATCAGAAAGCTTGAAAATGTAATAAATGTTTTCTCTTCCAAAAGAAAAATCCAATCAAAAACATTTGACCGAATCTTCATTGTTCGATTCAGTAGCACACAAAGGGTAATGAAAATTTGAATTGTCGATTGTATTATACGGTTATGAAAACTTTTTGTTGAATTCAACGATTTACTCGTAAATACTTTGGTAGAATTTGTTTTCATAACCGTCAAAAAAGAGAACCAGAACCAAGAAAATCTAAGGGCATACATAGTAGGGTGTCCCGAAATATCTTTTTTTATATTTTCGCTACACAAGACCCTTCAAAACTT
>NW_021137105.1:0-600 GCF_004193835.3 Ostrinia furnacalis | reverse complement strand
TAAAGAAAATGGCGTACTAAATACTGTGCAGTATTTAACTGCCTAAATAATAATAAAAACACAGAATGTACTTTTTTAAGTTGCCTGAAGACACTGAGAGGTAAATAAGTAGTTAATATTATTCATGATAATTCATGCTAAATCATGTATTTCCTCCGCCATTTTCCGCAGTTTGGCACCTCACATCATATCATTTTACCATGCTTTTTATCATGCTAAATAACAGACGATACTACATAAAATACCCTGAAAATGCCTACAAATAATAAAAAAAGATACTTTTTGAAAAACATCTGCTTTTAAATTCGTGTTTTTTTGGTTATTTGATAAATTTCTCCAAAAAATGCCCTTATAACAGGTAGTTTTTAATACTTTGTACTTTTATTTTCATATGTACAGTCACGGAATGAAAAGGTTCGTCAGTTTTCAAATTGATTCCTTCATCGAATCGCGAGCACATATTACCTTTTGAAACTATGTTACAGAATAATCTCGAGTTAAAGAAAGTAATCTTTAACTGTTCGTCAGTAAAGTTCAAAATTATTCAGATCTGAGTTGTTTGACGATTTATCTTGTCAAGAAGATTAGATTTATAAACTA
>NW_021137104.1:0-973 GCF_004193835.3 Ostrinia furnacalis | reverse complement strand
GATCCTCTGCTCATCATCTATATACAGGGTGTTTGGCGCATCGTGTGCCAAAATGATTTGGCGGATAGAATGGATCATTTCCTATATTTTCAGCCCCCATAACACGTTCCATGCCAGGCGGCTACTTTTAAATTAATTTTTTTAGTAATTTCACCAAAATACCCAAATCGCATCATTTAATTTCGATTTAAAAAAAACTACTAGGCGCAGCCCTAAAGTAAATATTTTGTTTTGACGTGCATTAATGTAGGGTTGCATCTAATCTAAATTTACTGGCAAATATTATCTAGTTTTTTTTTAATTCAGCTTTGAAGTTTTCCGAAAAGTTAAAAATGGACTGAACATTTAAGTTTACATGGGTATATTTTTTTTTTAAAGAGATAGCGATCTTAGAATTTTACCAAAACTTCTCTAGTCTATCCTCATTCAAACGGTATACTAATCTTGTTTAAACAATACAGTGTTGCCAGAAGGTTACTTTTGTAACCTTTTAGGTTACTTTTGAACTGCTGTGGTTACTTTTAGGTTACACTAATGAAAAGGTTACTTTTAGGTGATTTTTCAGAAATTGTAGAATTAACTTTACAGGTTATTCAGTAAAAAATATTAATAGTGACAATTAAAAAATTATGTCATAAAGTGCATTTAAACTTGAATTTGATTAATTATTTGTTAAAAAAAATGGGTTTTAGCGAATGTTTTTCGATAATAAAACGCAAATCCATGAAACGTTTTTATACGACTGGTCACTTTTCGAATTTAGATGATCAATTGTATTCATTTTCCATCCATGAACAACCTTACACAATCACAGTAGCGGCGGTCCGCCCCGGGTGCCAAGCATCAGGGGGTGACACAAGTCGCACAGATTAGTACTCACTGGCACATCTGCATGGCAAATCTGCGGTCTATGTCATGATACGGGGGGTGGGGGTACAATTGTCTTTCAATCTTCGAATCGGTAGGTAGGTAA
>NW_021137103.1:0-1377 GCF_004193835.3 Ostrinia furnacalis | reverse complement strand
TTATAAATGAAAGCAATACTTATTAACATTTATTTATCACTAGCTTTTGCCCGCGGCTTCATCCGCGTGAAATTTCGTTTGTCACAGATCGTCATAAATGATAGCCTATTATGTTATTCTGGGTTATAAACAATAATACTGTAAAGTTTCATCAAAATCCGTTCAGTAGTTTTTGCGTGAAAGAGTAACAAACATCCAGACATCCACGCAAACTTTCGCATTTATATTATAGTAGGAAGGATAGTAGGATAAATGAAAGCAAAACTTATTAACATTTATTTTTCATAATAAACCTAAAATGATTGGATTGTTTAATAATATTATTGTTGTTGTACCTATAGGTGAGCTTCATTATTTTTATTATATCGCAGTTACTTAGTTCGTGATACTGTATTATTTTATATTCAAAGCAATTAGGCTTAGCATACGCCTATAACTTTTTAGCCGACTTCAACAATAAGGAGGTTTTACATTTTTACTTTTGTTTTCCATAAAGCAAACGTTTATTCTAAATATTGGTATAGAGAACACTATTTAATGAAAGTTGTAACGGTTAAACATATGTAATAAATAAACAGTGTGATATGACTGTTACAATCGGATCACAAATAAGATATTTTAATGATTTCACAGATAATATCTGGGTATAGGTTACCCTCATACTTTTAAAACCAAGCCAGATGATGTCCTCATACTCAGCATTAAACCAGTGTTCAGTTCATTGCATTCGAAATGCTGCTACCGCTAAAACTAGTTCAGGGATCGATAACAGTTTTGTTGTCTAATAACGAAAGATTCACATGAATTTTTTTTCTATAAGAAGAGTCTATTTGACCTCTGATTGATTTGATTTTTTTGTGTAATTATACACCACACAAGTATTTTCTTTGCCTTGATAGACTGGGACATCCTCAAACGACAAGAAACGTACTTTGAGGGTGCAGGATGACATTATTTTAGGTACCTATAGTTGTTGCAATTCACGAAGGCTAGTGAGCTTTACATGTGTGGTAGCTCGCTACTGTTCGTTATTCAAAAGTTTTGATAGACATTACACTATCGTTTTGTGCACACACACAAGTAAAGCTCACTCGCCTTCGTGAGTTACAATAACTACAATAATGTTATGTATTATTGTATTTGCAAATCTCCTTCTATCTGGTTTTTCTAATTTTATTTACCATTGTACTCGCGCTTCTTCTTTCTTTTTAATGTGGGGTTTTCCAATTTTAACCCTATACTTGGCAACGACGGTTTTGGTTAATATTTGTGATTTACACTATAAATATTGGATTTATGATGAGTAAAAATCATGTAAAAAATACGAAAAAAATCTTAGGTATGTAGTTTTGGAAATATAGTATGTATCTTTAAGTG
>NW_021137102.1:0-1498 GCF_004193835.3 Ostrinia furnacalis | reverse complement strand
ATGATCGACCGAGCGTGTTATAGGTACGCGTGTGTACACAGGCGCGTGGCGGCCATGACTGATTTGCAACTTGAAGTTGTCGCGCGCTGTAGGTAATTATCTCGGCCGGCATAGGCGAGTGACGGAGGCCTGGTATTATACCCAGAGTCGGGAATTTCATATTATTATGGATGTAGTATTTAGCTATGAGTTAGCTAGCTGCTATTCAAGCATTCAAAAACGATAATACCACTGTTGCACTGCAAAATGCCGTATGAATAATCAACATTCATTTTTGTTTGGTTAAATATTATCTTAATTTCATTCCCTCTAACTATTGGCCAAAATATGCCCCTCTGATAGAGCTTATTACCCCATCCTCCCCTCAGTAATCAGAGGCTGATTCACCCCGATGTTATTAGCCCGTGCTCCCCTGGTATCTAAAGAGGCTGATTCACAACTGTGTGAGTAGGGGTCTACCCTGAATATAGAAATACACATGGACTCTATCTCGTTCACTTATTAGCATTTTAACGAAAACGAGGCTAGAACATAAATAGAGAAGATAGATTGAAATTGAAAAAACAATTTTCTGGCAAGAACGAAACCATAACTAAATTTTTGGTTCATCTTCTGGTTTTGAATTAGGCAAGAAATGTTCTCATCTGGCATTATTTTTTTTTTCTAGGTATAATAATAACGGTACGGTTTCAAATTTAAAACTACAGAAAAACAGTAAATTACGTAAGTAAGTACCTATCTACTTTATCATCAAAGGCAGAAAGAAAGGGCAGGCTTGCCTACTTACTACTATTGCTCTACAAAGGCACTTTCTGGCGGTTGACGGATTCGATTTTCGATTCGATCAAAACGTGCAACTTGTCTAGTGCGGCTGGAACTTAAAAACGGTTCGACATCAAGTTGTCGCAAAATCTAAACATCAACATAATGTATAGACCAGGTAGTACCGAAATTTCATAGTAGGACCCCACAGCGCATCGCGTGACACCGCATTAGCTTATTGGATGCGCGTGCGCCGCTCACGTGTGATTGTTGTGGAACTGGTGCTTCGGGTAATTTGACAGGCTCGGACTGCAGTCATGAATGCACTCGGGCCACGCGCAGCTTGTAGAGATGACAAATTTTCACTTAGTACGTCGTGTGACTATTAAATTAGGTAGGTACCCCTTTTGTCGTGTATTCTATACTCAGAAACTGTCCTATATTGAAAAGAAATTTATCAATTTAAATTCAAGACATTGCTTTACTTTTAATTAGACTTATCCTGCTTTCGCCTCCGAGATTTATATTACCGAGTAGTACCCCTGTACGACAACCCAATCCGCACACAATATTCAGCGTAGTAGTAGTAAAAAACAAAAGAGCGGGCAACCCCACCCCTACCACGCTGTGGGCTCGGTGTCCGAGCGGTCTCATTCCTTTGTGCGCACGCGCAACGACCGCACGCAGTATAAAAAAAAAAAAAAAAAATGCTTAAGTGACGTCACCAGGACGTTTT
>NW_021137101.1:0-8553 GCF_004193835.3 Ostrinia furnacalis | reverse complement strand
CGCATAGTTTCCGAGGATTAAGCAAAAAACCGAAAAGTGGTACCTTTAAACCCCCCTCTCCCCGCCGGCTCAAGGGCTAAGGGCGGGGACTTTTGCTATGTTCACCACCTAACTAGGCTAAATAAAGTCCCGAGGTCAGAAATTGTGTTCCACGGATTTCTCTCTACACCGTCGTTAAGGCATTCATTGACTGGACTAATTATGTATTTACTGTAACTGTTTTCAAAATAATTAGAAAATACGGATTTTTTCAATTATTATTAACATTGTTGTTGTTGTAGAAATCTGTGTTTTCAGTTTTATAATTGATTCGCCTAATTATTTTTTATTATCAAGAAAGTAAGTGACAAATACTGTAATAATTATGGAAATAAATCCAACCAAAAATCATTCCCGCTTCCTTAAAAGAAATTTCGCATGACGTCGCCCGAAGCCGTGTGCAAAACATTCGTCATGCTAGATCAATATACATTATAATCATAGTGCCCAAACATGGATTGACCCGGGCTATTAGTGGACCAACCTCGTGAACCAAGCCTGGCCGTGGACAACACAAATTTAATTTAAGTTAACCATTTGTCACGATCAGCTATGATATATTAATGCCCGTAACTCAAGCATCGTTTGTGAAACGATGCTTGCTTAAGTGAAGCAGCAAATCGAACGCACAGCGTTGAATAGAGCTTAGTGATTAGTTCTTGTGTCACCCTGTGCGTCCACGTGCACCTGTGAGACCTCATAGTAATGTTTGTGAATACGGGCGTAAACTTCAACTAACTAGCTGTTATATATGTGAAAGTATGTACCCGTTTAATACAGGGTGACTGGAACTGAACCCGCCATAGCTAATACGCGTATAGAGGAGGTCATTTGCTAATTATTGAACCTTACTTTCTATGGCTAAAGTTTTATAGTTTAGAAGATATGTCAATTTTTATACTTTTTTCAGACTTTTCCGAAATTTGACCTAAAGACTGCTTAATTTTTTTTTCTCGCATGATTTTAACCAATTTTTTTATTTGATACTAATATCGAATAAACCTTTAGTCAAATAAAGTAAATTTCAGATCTAGATAATGATTCAATAACTAGTTACGAGCCGCCAAAGTTCAACAAAAGTACAAACCACGATAAAAAATTAAAGTTCGAATTCGATTGAAACAGATATCAATGGTGATAATGGATTGCCAATGATTTTAAAAATATCTCTAGCTTCTCTTCTTTCCAATGATATATCACACGTAGTAATTAGGTATTGAAATTTATTAAAAATTCAAAGTTGATGGAAGAAAATGGAGTAATAATACGAAAATTATCCATACAAAGTTTCTTCAAACATCTCATATTTTCTGCTATACTCCTTTTCATAACTATTTTTGTATGTTTTTTTAAAAATGAATTTAAAAATAATAATCACATTATGAAGAAAAAAATTTAAAAAAATTCAATATCAACTTTGTATGGATAAATTTTGTATTATCACTCCATTTTCTTCCATAAACTTTGATTTTTTGACAAATTTCAATATCTAATTACAACGTGTGATATATCATTAGAAAGAAGAGAAGCTAGAGATATTTTTAAGATTATTGGCAATCCATTATCATCATTAATATCTGTTTCAATCGAATTCGAAGTAGAATTTTTTATCGTGGTTTGTACTTTTGTTAGACTTTAACGGCTCGTAACTAGCTATTCAATCATTATCTCGATCAGAAATTTATTTTATTTGAATAAAGACATATTCGATATTAATATCAAATAAAAAAAACTGTTGAAATCACGCGAGAAAAAAAATTGAAGCAGTTTTTAGGTCTAATTTCGGAAAAATCTGAAAAATGTATAAAAATTGACATATCTCCTAAACTATAAAACTTCAGCCATAGAAAGTAAGGTTCAATAATTAGCAAATGACCTCCTCTATACGCGTATTAGCTATGGCGGGTTAAGTTCCAGTCACCCTGTATATTTTGCCCTAAGCGTAATCATGATATTGCATCAACACGTGTAATATTTAGTCGCCCACGCAGAAGTCACGCTAGTGTAAAGTCGATTAGTCATTTACATGCATGATTTAGTGGCACGACTCTAAATCAGCTCGTTTAAATTATTCCAAATTGACAAAAAAAACTACATTAATACCAGTTATAGATAAAAATCAGTTGATATCAGTTGCTTATCTAAGTAATTCTAGTTTGAAAAATTGCTTAAATAAAAAAAATATTTGGTTCAGTTTTTTCCTCGCTTGGTAAACGTGGTATACAGAAATGACACAGGTTATGGAAGATTTTCCTTTCAGAACATTTTTGTAATGAAGTCACATACATAGTAAACAAAAGGTACACCCTAGTTGAACTCTGGCTAAAATTGTCATTTAGTATAGAAATGTCATTTTAATCCAGGGTTCATCCTAGGTGTAACTTTTTTATTAATAAGGTGGTTAGATAGAGTAGACTATTATGTGAAAGACCAACATTTAAGGCACCTTCTTTCTCTAAACCAAAATCCTCCAAACCCTCCTTCTTAATAACACTCTGACCATATACGGTATAATGACGGTAGGGCAACAAGACGACCTGATTGCCCTAACGCGTGTTTCTCGTGGTGGTGAAAGACGTTGCCTCAGATGTTCCGATTGCGATAGTGTGGTGGAAACGCTTACGTTAATTAGACCATTGGTGTGACATCAGTTTGAAATAACTTAGAAGGTACACATAATTTGTTGCAATCATCATTAATGTAATCAGTAAATAAATGTAACACATGAAACCAAGCAAGAGTTTTTACCTACGTTTGAGATGCATTCATACTTTACCGTGAAAGATATATATATACTCATAGTTTACCTAAAGATGGAAGGGTTTGACACAGATCGTCCCATTCGCATTCCGTCATGAATGCAAAAATGGCCCCATTTGCGTTCAGTCCAAAATGAAAAGGATGCCATAATTATGGTAAATTAATTCGCCCTTTACAGTCAAATATATTGTGCAATAAATTTTTAAATAGATAAACAATAAAATTAAAACACTTTTCCTCTCCATGATAATTATGTTACTTATTAGCTCGTCTTAGAAACAAGTGAAAGCTGATGACCATGATTGCTATATAAAGCTATTCCCAGGCAGGTAATGACGACTGTCGACTAATAAACACGCTACTCGTGTATTTGCCACCCACAGGTTATTATGCACTGAGAACATCAAGAGAGATCTTAAGTAAGTATGTTTCAGAAGACTCTGCTATTAAGCCAGACTGCCAGACAATTAAAATAGTAACTCATTAATAAACGTCGCGTTAAGACCCGTGTCTTACCTACTATTTTAATATTCCAGACAACATACAAGTAGACCCTTATTATCTTGGTCATAAAGTATGGAGCCAAACCCTTGTGAATTTTGTTGAGGGCAGGTCTAAGTGCACCCAAATTCTTCCATTCATTACAATACAAAGCTATCCCTTGACAATATAATTATTAGATTCATTTCATACACACACATGCCTTCTTGGAAGAACAAAACTTTCTTTTCTGTTAATAACAACAAAATTTTGTTGTATCCCCTGTATCTACCTGAAGAAACTTCAATAACTTATTAGCTAGCTTTTATTGTATGCTTTTTTATAAAAAAAAAATCCTTGTTTATAAAAAGACAAAATGTTGTTGTATCCTCCTATTCCTTCTTCAATGAGTTTATTCTCTTTTGTTATCAAGGTGGTCTAATAGTGCGCATCGCATGCGCGGGCGACGCCGCCACCCAGTCTCGTTAAATATTAATTCGCAGCCCTGGGAACTCCGCACACGACGCGACTCCGTGAATGATGTTCAATGCGAGATTTATTTGTCTCTGTCACTATTAGGGTTGCCACATGTAGAGGTTGTTGTGTTGTCAATCTTTGGTATAAAACAAAGCCGCTCTGTGCGCTTACATCTTTTAAAATACGCAACGGATTTAAATGCGGTTTAGCAGTAGTCTGATTCAAGAGGAAATAGTTTATTAAATCTGGAAATTAATTTAATACTCATAAAGATAATTAATAACTTACTACTGGTTTGTTATGAAAATTATGTATCTATATAAAATATTCTGCATAAAAAATGAATGCCAAACATATGCAGTTAAGGTCAAAAATAGAGTACTTAACACAATCTACAGGAATCAAAGACTTAACGTGTTTCAAATTTTGGTAGTACGTACCTAGTATTGGCACCCACACAACCCTGCCCACTCTACCACGTGAAATTGTAGAACGCAAAGTCCTAGTACCTACTTGTGTATTACTATACCGGGTTTTTTTAATAGAAAAAATGTGACAATGACCATATTTTAAGGTCAATCAGATCAAGTTTTTACAAGCCCTTAGCGACGCACGCGCATAGATGGCAGGCTTCCAAGTACAGATGCTGATATAGACCACTGCATATTTGTGCTTTGAGGAAAACTGCTCAACCCAAATGTTCTAGAAAATAGCATTTGAAAGCATGGCGTGTGTGGGCGAAAAGCTCAGAAGCGACTCAACAGATCTAAAAATTCACTAAACTATGTTTCTTCGAATCAATTCATGGTTTAGTACTGAGATAGTTAAGTGGGACTACTTTCAATTGGCCATGTGTCCAGGGGACAAAGAAAATACTTACTTCCTAATGATTTTGAATAATAAATATCCATTTGTCGAATGAGAAAAAACGTTATACCTAACTAGATCTTAGAGTCATGGCATACTTTCAAGTTTTATCTCACCCAACAAAGATCTCAAACGAAATCTTTATGGAGATATCTATGGCTTTGTCGTTCACAACATTAACAAAATGCAGATCAATAGATCACAAACACGAAAGCATTGGTAAATCCCCATTTGTATTTTTTAACTTATTTAAATCGTTTTTTCCTCAACTTATCATAATGAGTTTAATTTTATGCATAGGTCATTATTTTACCTACCTCAGTACCTAATGGGTTTTTATGTTCCTGGTCAGGCTATAATAAATAATTTAGCTTGTCTACTGTAAAATTACTCTCTGGTGATAGTAATGAGTTGCAATGGAAAAAAATACCTTTGAACAGATCAGAAATTCTAGGAAACAGCCGAGGTACCTACGTAATTCGGTGTTTAGATATTTCCGGACATTACATTTCGCCCTTACATTCCGTTCCCGGTATACTCCGGAATGTGCAATGCGATATGGAAACCCTCCGGATAAGGGAAATTTATTGGAAATATCTACTGGTCAGAAGAAGACATCTAATAACACTATTTCCGATCAGAGGAGAGAGTTTGCGAATCCGCAGTAGATGACAGATTTAAAAATACTGAACCTCTGCTTAGCTCTACTTGTTAGCATCCGAGAATTAGATATTCGAGGTATATACTTACAGTGTCATGTATAAATCTTGCTAGTATTTTACCATGGATCTACCGGACAGGGCTTGACAGTAGAACCACGGGCAGTGTAAGGGGCAGTACAAGAAGTTATGGATACTGAACTACCTAATGGATACAGGACTCGGAGGCGAACTGTAAGGAAAACAGTGGCGATCGCAATAGATCGGCACCGGTAGCAGTGATACTGGGACTTCATAGAACCAGAATAGCCGCTCAACACAAAAAAAAGGTGTAAGGCCGTATACAGAAAGAAAGCTGAAAACTTATAAGCGCTTACCGGCGCTTGACAGCGCTGGTCCGTTCGTTCACAAAGGACGCAAGTGGAATGGCATTTTATATGGCAGCGTCCAGCGCTGACCAGCGCGTGTTGAAACTTGTCGGCTTCGTTCAGTGCTTATCGGCGCGCGTTAATAATATTTTCCTGCGCGGGTTACCAGCGCGCCGGTAAGCGCGTATAAGTTTCCAGCTTTCTTTCTGATACGGCCTTGGGGAGTAGGAGGTACCGCAGATATGACGCAGATATGAAATTAATTTGGCACGCGCTCACGTCGATCCGCGGTCGGTGTGACCGCACGACGACAGCTTCGTTAGCCGGCAGGCCTCAGGAATGAGGGCTCGGCTTTCAAACACACGTAAACCGCAGACTTTGGACACACATGTTAAGTCACTCGGAAATGTAACTAGAACATGATTTTTCATTTGAAACCATCTACTATATCTGCTATGGGACGCTGATAAATTCATTTGATTTTAAGGTAGGCAGCAGGTACAGTGAGCGTCAAATAGTTCGTGACACCTAAAGTGGCCAATAAGTCGAAAAAACGACCTTATTCCAATTGTAAAAAACACGTGTTGCGAACTTTTTGCCTACTTTGGGTGTCACGAAACATTAGACTTAAAAATTTGAGTCTTCCAGTGATTAGGCCCGTGGTCCACGCTAAAAGGGGGATTGAATTTTGAAATATTTTTTCTTTCAGCAAGTGGGCTTCTAGAGTAGATTATTGTTGATTTGGTGTTTAATTTATTTGGTGATTAAAAACATTGAAGTTTCCCAGTTACGGGATGATAAATTTTAAAAAATTCAATAAAGCAACTTGGCCCGTGGACCAAGTTAAAAGTGGGCCAAGTCACTGGAAGACTTAAAATTTCAAACCACAGATAGAATTAAATTAACCTGACTCAGGCGTATTCTTTTTGCTGAACATGCCTCGATGCGCCTTCTAGCAGCAACGTCCACAGTTTTAGTGGTCAATAGGAGCATGTATCGGATTTCATGGTCCACGTAAAAACGCGGACAATACAGCCGGATGCCACGGACCGGTGGTCCACAACGCTCACAATGTTCCATACGCGTAATGGCACAAATGTAATCATCATAAATGGAAAGCGGTTTTGTACACATTTTGCTATGACGGTAATTTTTATCTCTGTTTGTTTCATACATTTTATATATAAAATTACCTACTGTTTAATCTGGTCAAATAAGTACAAGTACCTACCCATGTCTTGCCAATAGTGGGTTCTGTGTTCTATTCTCATAATCTAAAAAACTACATTAATTTTGTAATTAAAATCATCGTTTAGAATTCATTACAACTCATAAGAATATTATTTGTATCAAGGAAAAGCTAGTCATAAAAATGCAAATTTTTAACGATCTAGTTGAAGTGTGCCTGCTAAAGCACAATACAAGCAAATATATGAACTCATTTCTTACACATTTCACCTCTAAAATACTAATTTCCAAAAAAGAACTTAAACTTCTGAGAATCACTTTATAGCAATTTAAGAGAACAGTTTCACAACTTCACTAAATATAACTGCGTTTTATTGGAACTTGACATTTTCAAATGCCAACAAACGCATAAAGATGCATAATACCTACTAATGAGCTGGGCTAACATAAATATTCATTTCGCATTACAGTTTCGTTGTATTGTACAAGTAGATAACTACTACAATGGTAATTGTTCTTTAGAGATAGAATGGTAATGGTTATTCATAAAATTATCCTGATATTTATGATCATCATCATGAATATGATCAGAAAAGACACTTTAACTGTCATTTAAGTACCTTATTACGGTCGCCTGATCTGGTAGTCTCGGGATCGAATTCCATTGAGGGCAAATATTAATGTGTTGAGCACAATCTAATCTCGAAGCTAAAATCTGAAGATTCTAACTTAAATTACAAGATGGAGAAATGATGGTTGGTACAGGATCTATCAGCATGGGATCACATTTCAATAAATGCCATTTCTTCCCGCGACCTTTACCAGATCGTCGGTCCACCTAGTAGGAGGCCTGCCCACGCTACGTCTTCCAGCCCTTGGTAGCCACTCTTCTACCTTTTCTACCCCAACGGCCTCGTCTCTACGAGCTATGTGCCACTTGAGCAACAAACACTAGCAATTCTGCGAAAAATGTCGGTCACTTTGGTTTTCCTGCGAACCTGAATGCGGGCAGCGCAGGATCGTTCAACCTTGGGGTAGGCCTTCCCAGCAGTGGACGTCATTTGGCTGAAACGAACGAACGAACGAAATGCCATTTCATAATCAGTATGTAATACGTATGCGTATGTGTATTTTTTCCGAACCCTGCAGCATCCTTAATCGATGAATATATTGCCATTGAAAGCAACTTCCTTGATTAATACAACTTTTCCGAAAAGGTGAAACTGTATTACCTAAAACATACGATTTATTTTTCCGGTGTACAATACACAACCAATTTTACTGTTTGTAACTTTGTAGATTTGACTGACGTTTCCTCGGGTATCCTGTTTTACGAAATTCTTTCAATCAGTGAGTAACTAAATATCGAAACACGCATAACCTGAACTTTTCGTGTTTTATTTTTATTGACCACGTTAAACAGAATTTAAAATTAAGTAATCATCATCTTGAAAGCATTTTTAATCTGGTTGAACTTTGATTCCTAGAATGCATTTAGGGTGACATTGCAGCTAGCCCGCACTCTGTTTTCAGTAGTTTAAAAATCTACTCTATCTACATGTGGGCAGGTCTCCACTAGTTGGACCGACGATTTGATGAAGGTCGCGGGAGGTGCCTGAATGCGGGGGGCGCAAGACCGGTCTTTGTGGAAATCTTTGGGGGAGGCTTTTGTCCAGAAGTGGACGTCATTCGGCTGAAACGAACGAACGACCTCT
>NW_021137100.1:0-1075 GCF_004193835.3 Ostrinia furnacalis | reverse complement strand
ACCTACATATTTGTTTGTATTGGTCTGGGTGTTTTCTTTCCATAATTTATGTATAACGTATGTACGGGGCTCTGTATCGAAAATCACTATGAGCAATGAGCATCACACACGGTTACCTGGAGTGCATTACCGCAGCAAAAAGCTTGCCATCTTAAATGAACGGTATAATATCGAGGTTTTGTCAGTACAGTTGCGAACAAAGGTAATAATAATACTCTTTGGACAATTTCACACAGCGCCAGCCAGCCCCAAAGTAAGCTACTTAATGCTTGTGTTATGGGTGCTAGCTTAACGGATATACTACTTATATACTTTTTTTTTTAAATACATATTATACATAGTAACACCCAGACCCGTCACAGAAATTAAAATTCATCATTTCAATTTCTGCCCGGCCGGGAATCGAACCCGGGACCTCGGCATAGTAGTCCGCTCTGAACCACTACACCAAACAGCCGACTCAGGTATATGATGTAGTGTTTGTGTAGTGTAGTTGAGTTTGTTGAGAGGTCAGATTATTGAAATAATAAAACGAACATTTTATTTTTTAAATACATTTTAAAAATAATTTACATTACAGATAACAATGAAAGGATGACATTGCAAGGTGGTGCCAGTCCAGTCTTAAATCCGTTGATATATGCTGCATCTGCCATCTTTTTGGCTAGAAGATTCTTCTATCTTGCAGCTTAGACCTTTAGCTACAGACCTTAGACAGTATTTTTGAAACATTCTTACGCATGGTGGAGGAAGGGACGCTCTAGAGACTCAAGTCTACAAGGAGTCATATGAACTCCAGTTTTAAATCCGTTGACATCTGCTGCATCTGCCATCTTTTTGGCTAGAAGATTCTTCTATCTTGCAGCTTAGACCTTTAGCTACAGACCTAAGACAGTATTTTTTATTATTTATTTGTGTCAGTGTGCTCTTCTAAAGAGTGTAAGACGATTGTATGTAGGTACTATTAAAATTTAATTTTAACTCATTGGTTTTGTCTCATATTTGAGGAATGTACTATGTATCATGAGTAGAGTCTTCGTTTAAAAGGATGCGAACGATTTAAATTTCAATAGGT
>NW_021137099.1:0-51886 GCF_004193835.3 Ostrinia furnacalis | reverse complement strand
GTTTTATTGCACGTAACGACGCATTATCCAAAATATCGGAGAACATTTCCTTAGTACGACTGAATCGCGACTAACCTAGCTACGCGGCCGATGTTCGTTTCTGGGCATATCGCGGAGACACGCGCCACGCCCCCGTTTCACATCTATTCCCTTCTATGATCTGAGGAAAAAACCAATCGGGCACGACATGGCGTGCTCCCCGACATTCGCGCGCCAAAAAACTAATAGATTTTCTTTTAACAACTTTCCCCGGTTAAAGTTGGTAGTCGGTTTATCCCGACATTCGCCGGACCAATAGTTCTGTTTACCTGGATAAACAACAGCCTTATCTAGATAGTTTCGTTATTGCGAAAACTTTGTATGAGTTTTGAACAGTTCTTTGTAAGACCGTTTAATGGTGTTTTTTGGCAAAGCTGTTGGTACAATTTGGTCGGGTTTGTTTGTAGACGTTGATTGGGTTTTTCTGAACGCAAGAGAATCACGAAGATAAAAATAGGTGGGTAAAGTTGCTTAGTTTTATTATCTGTTGTTGACAAGTCGGCAGTTGAACTTACCGTAAGAGTAAGCGCACACCGTTGATTTTTAGTTGGCCGATAGTTGTGCCCGATTTTAAATTGTATGAATCGGCCAAATCGAATCGGCGTAGTGTGCGCACTCCCATACATGCCCATACTGATCAACTGCCCGACTAAACTATCGGCCGACGAAAAATCAACGGTGTGCGCCTACTCTAATATAGAGTAAATAGCTTGAGCAAGCACAATAATACCAACATGGAGCAATAAAGAAAACTTGTATTTTAATTTATTGATATTATTTTGATTGCGACAACATTATAATGGCGATTAAAAATGATTACATTAAATAATGTCTTATAATACTTTTTTTACAATTAGTGTTCTGGCAGCACGTTACGTCGACATTTTGGCGCCAAAATCTTGCCTTTTCATATTACACCATTATTAGTTGCTTTTTCGCGTAGCTGTATGTGGATCAGCATTCTACCGGTAAAACTTTTATTTTTATAACCGAGTTTTAATTAAGTGCTGGTACTTAAGCTTTCCCCTCTGTAAATAGTTACTAACTGAAAATATTCATATTTTTAATGTAGAACTATAACCATTAAAATAATGACAGTGCTTAGGTCATAGAAAAGCTGATTTCATTAGATTTTTTAAGCACGCAAGAATATAATTATGTCGCACTAAAACGACAAACATGGGGTAAACATGAAACACGGCAGTTTTCAAATTTTCCCCCACTTTTATGGTCGTAGATTTTAGATAAAACTGCGTCTTGACATATTTTAAAGGAAACGATTAGATCTTCTCGGTATGAAAGTTTTACTTAATTAATTATTATTATCGAGTGGCGACCACGGGCTGGAAAACGTAGCGTGGGCAGGCCTCCTACTAGGTGGACCGACGATCTGGTAAAGGTCGCGGGAAGAGCCTGGATGCGGGCAGCGCAGGACCGTTCATTGTGGAAAACCTTGGGGGAGGCCTTTGTCCAGCAGTGGACGTCATTTGGCTGAAACGAACGAACGAACGAATATTATTTAATTTTAGGTAAAAAGAAATCAGTAGCGAGTGTACGTACTGATGTAGGTAAGCAGTCTGTAAGTTACCTACATTTTAAGTTATTGCTTCTGATTTTGATGATGCCGATGCATTAATATTGAATAACATCATTTCATTGATCTATCGATAAAATATAACGAATTGAATCTCAGCGATAATCAAAGATTACCTTATTACGCGCTATTTCTCATGATGCAATTAGAGGTTTATGAAAACTGGCCTCTAACGAAACAAAATGTTTTACAAAGAAAAAAACCTAATAGGTCAGTACCAACCTAAAAAAGTTACAAAGCCACAGATGATATTGCCAAGCAATTCAAAATCGTTCTAGAGCTCCGGATAAATATTCATTCTACAGAAATTTTTGAATCACCCACGTCGTGGATGCATTGTATTTTATTTTCATTTTACGGCAAAGGCAGATCAAGGAATACAGTTCAAAGTGCCACAATGTTTGCTGAAGATGCTGCTCTATTGAATTACTTTATTGTATTAGAATGTAGCTGAAGTCGCTCAATCCAATATCTACTAGCTGAAATGAAAGAGGTAGGAAACAATGAAGTAAATAATATGTTGCATAAAAGATAGTACGGTTTCCTTTTGATATTTTTATGAGCACCTGGAGAAATAAACAGGCATATACTCGTACATGTAAAACAATGAACCGTCCCAGCTATGACATTGTCAGGATGGCGCTACTATCTACTTATACTGGATAATTAGTTCTGTTTTGTTGCCACGTTAGACAACCATTTAATTTTGACATTTACAGGAGGGCGCTAAGTAAAATTTTGATTTTTGCTGCCTACTTGACATTTCAGAATCGTGGGACACCGTGGTGGGACTAAGTATACTACGTTTTTTTTACCAAGTCTATGGAGGTTTTATTGCTCCCTAGCAGTCCTGCTCAAGTCTTTTACTAAACAAACCACTAACTAAAGGGGCATTTCACGCGAAGCGGACAGCGAAAATCAAGTCAGGTTTTGGATTTTGTTCATATTTGGATTAAATGTACTGCTATATGACCTGAATGGATGTGCATCATTATAATTTTTTTATGAAGCTTAGTTTATGTTTTATGAGCGTTCAAAAAATTGGTAAAATTTTAGGAACAGATTTTTCTGAAGCTATTACTGCTATTATTACATTTGATTAAAAACAAACTGACTATTGGACTTTTGAGAATAAATAACTGTGTTTCTTACTATTTACTACAAATTTGAAATTTCTTTTTTGTTCACATAGAAAACCGGAAGTAAAGTTTTAAAATCGAATTTTACAAAACTTCGGTATTTTTAATTTTTTTTATTTTTATTTTAAAATATACCTAGTAGTCTATAAATAACGTGTGTAAAGTTGTAGAATGGAGTCTGTATTGGTTTTTGATTTAGACGCAGTACAGTGCGAGCGCGCCGCAATGAGCGTCATACTGGCTATCGACATTTGGCTACTGTATAAAAATTATTTGTTCGAAAACAACTGAAACGTTAATATTGTTGCATGCATACTCTTAAACAATTATAATTTTGACTCGGCGAACTTCGTACCGTCTAACAGACAATGATTGTTGGCATTGAGATGGTGCGTATTACGTCGCGGACTACCCACATCACATCTTATTGAATAATACACTAAAAACATAATTCTTCTTTTTTAGGTAGTTGGCTCGCTACCTCCATATCAAATTTCATCAAAATCTGCCGAACCGTTCTTGACTTATAAATCGTGTAACTAACACGACTTTGTTTTATGTATAAAACAAAGAACGGCTGAACAGATTTTAATGAAATTTGGCATGAAGTTAACTGGCACCCCGGACTAACATATCCCGACTACCCAAAAAGAAGGGTAATGTTTTAATAGTATTATCCAATAAGTTGTGGGTGGTCTGCGACGTAATACCATCTCAATGCCAACAATCATTGTCTGTTAGACGGTACGAAGTTCGCCGAGTCAAAATTATAATTGTTTAAGAGTATGCATGCAACAATATTAACGTTTCAGTTGTTTTCGAACAAATAATTTTTATACAGTAGCCAAATGTCGATAGCCAGTATGACGCTCATTGCGGCGCGCTCGCACTGTACTGCGTCTAAATCAAAAACCAATACAGACTCCATTCTACAACTTTACACACGTTATTTATAGACTACTAGGTATATTTTAAAATAAAAATAAAAAAAATTAAAAATACCGAAGTTTTGTAAAATTCGATTTTAAAACTTTACTTCCGGTTTTCTATGTGAACAAAAAAGAAATTTCAAATTTGTAGTAAATAGTAAGAAACACAGTTATTTATTCTCAAAAGTCCAATAGTCAGTTTGTTTTTAATCAAATGTAATAATAGCAGTAATAGCTTCAGAAAAATCTGTTCCTAAAATTTTACCAATTTTTTGAACGCTCATAAAAAATAAACTAAGCTTCATAAAAAAAATATAATGATGCACATCCATTCAGATCATATAGCAGTACATTTAATCCAAATATGAACAAAATCCAAAACCTGACTTGATTTTCGCTGTCCGCTTCGCGTGAAATGCCCCTAAAGCGATCTAGCTAACGCGGTCGCGCTGCGAGTGCAAAGTTTCACGTTACGTTCTATTCAACTTTGGCAATAATTGCGAAATAGAACACGCCACCAATTTTGTTTTTGGTTTTTAAAAATTTGTAATTGGAACGTGTTGATGTCGCGTTCGTTTCATAAAGTTAAATTTATTCTTCCGAAGGAATACTAACTTTATGGTTTGTTTGGAAAATTGTAAAATGCAGCGTAAAATAATATATGAAATGTGCAATTTTAATGAATTTGCACAGAACAAAGATTAAACTTAATGCAAAAGGGTACTTTTTCCCACACGACCATGTTTTCCTGTCCCCTTAATACAGTCACACTAAACATCATAATAAATGTCGCGTTAAGATCCGCATCTTTCTATTTTAGTTGAAATGGAACGCGAAAGTTTAAAATCTTACAAGTCAACACCATATCAAGGTAGTATAGTCATAACTTATAATACAGTGCTATCTCGTAACAATATAACGTACTAATAGTATTTATACAACGCATATTCCTTTGTAAAAACAAACAAATGAAAATGCTTCGGTTGAATACAATTTGTATGTAGACTGTAGACTACTTGTGGCCGTAAGACCAGTGGTTTCTGTATTGATAGAGTTATTTGTATGCAAACTCCGCCGCCAGCCGCACTCTATTTGTCACCGCGTATATTGTTCATGGTCTACTTGACTGACCACTGAAACACTGGCCAGTGTTTCAGTGAATTTTCTTTAGAATTAAAAATAAATTAATTTTTTTCTTAACAAATGAGCAAAGGAATACTTTCATCCTTTTATCAAAACAAAACCATAAAAGTAAAGCTAAGTAAAGAAAAAACAAACATAACCATACGTCGTATTCGAAAACTAAATATGACACATGGTTTTCCCGCCACATTATCACAAAAGAAAACCGAATAGTGACGTGGACGTGTATTGAATTATCGATATCGATCTACGTAATGAAAATGAATAAGAATTACTAACGTCGTCTGGCGTACGAAGGGGCGGCGATAATCACATCCAAATGAGGGTAAGGCTGTGCTAAGAGGTGGTGGGTCACCGCCAATTGTTCGCACGCTCGGCGGCCGCACTTGAGCGTCTCCCACGCACACTCGAGCACGCAGTCCACTGTCTGCGACCACAATCCCGTCGGCACTCGCATATCGACACCATTCAGTGCAAATTCAAAAACATTTTGTATTACTATTCACATTACACTGAAAGACACACGCTCCGTTCGATCACATTCCTTTGACTGTGTGCGAGATTAGATAAGTTACTCGCATTCGATTCACCTATGCGCGTGATTTCAACTAGAATAAATAACGATGGCTTGAACCATATCGATAAGATAGCATATGGAGCGAGATAACTCATCTGTGAGGAAACCGATACTGCTCGTTGGGCCTGGGCTTGGGTGAGAGTGGGCACAAAGCGTGGGCGACTGACGGTTTATTATCTAGCATTGAAAGATAAAATGATCGCTGATAGCGCGCGATAATTTAGGTGGCGAGTTTGCGCAAGGTTTATCGGATAAACAAAAGAGTGATATTGGTTTTGTTTTCTGTTAATTTTGCACTTTGAAACAATTGTTTCAGGTTATTCGTGCGCACTGTATCGTTTATTATTAAAGATAACATTATTTATTTGTGTAATAGAAATCAATGTCCTTCACATAAATCAAATTGACAATTGCATCTGCTTTTAAAACAAAAAATTCTTCCTGGGATTTTTTTCTACCTTTTCTTGGCAACAAAGGAGTGTTTATTTAGGGAAAGCTGTTGCTACTTCTTGTATCAAGTGGTTAAGAAGATACACATTCAGACATTCACGAAAACTTCGTAATTGTCCCTTCAGAGAGGAGTTGGAACATTTAGTTTATCAACCGGTGTCCACCAAACGGCAACTTCCAGGAACTTTGGGAATTAAATTTAAGGAGGTATGCGCTTCTGAGGGATAGTTTCGGAAAACCCGAGTGTGGTGTAAGTTCGCGGTTATCTACATAATTAAGTAAGGAATTGCTTTACTTCCATCCTCACCCACAATTCCACTTATTTGAAGTAGACTAACGAGATTCTTTGAACGTGTGGCTAATTAAGTGGAGGAAAAATAGTTGTTTAATATTTTAGTGGAAGGAATCCAGGAATCAATCTTTAGAGCTAAGTAAATAATTAAATATTTTATTCAGGAAAAGAAAGAAATATTAATTATATTCTCTGCAGCTGTGCCTTAAATAAAAAATAAAATAATTAATCGTTAGTCACTCTGAAAATGTACACATTTGCTGTAACTAACTTACAAGACGCGGAAGACATGTGCAAAACCAGGATTAATTAAATTCAGGATTCATTAAGTACAAATTCGCGTACGGCCAATCAGACTTCAAAAGTCATCTGAAGATTATTCCTACTAGTACTTATACAATGCTACAATAATCTTAGTTTGTTGTCAGATAGATAAAACATTTGTAATGGATGGTTGACATTATCTTACTGCTATTATTTGTATCACAGAAGTCTTTATTCATGACCGTGTTTTGAGTCTTGAATTAAATTTAATATTTTTTAGAACAATACACAAACGGCACATGTGGTGTGCGGATTTAAGTCTTAAAGGACAAGTAATTGGTTTGGTTTCAGCTTAATTAGAATCTGTATTAGCACAAAGATTACACGGGATTTTCTAGATAAGTAAACTAGTAACGCTGGGTAAATGTTTACTATTTTGGTAAGTACTAGCATCGCTATATGCTTTTTTGTAAACTAAGTGTACATTGGCTATGTGACAATTAACTGTAATAGTGATATGTAAATAAATACATAGTAGTATTAGTACATACAATCCTCTCGATCAAAAACTGGAATCGGGAGCAAATCCCCAGGCACCGATGGGAATGGATGACTAGCGGCGGCGTGTAGCAACTCGGCCCAGAACGAGCTCAATTTACGCCCCGCGTTATCCATCGATCACTGGACCCGCGTCACCGGCACATCACTAATTCGAAATTTGACATTTTGAATTTGAATTTGGATCGGAACAAAAGAGTTCGATTGTCTGTCAGTATTATATCACAGGAGTGGTGTAGAGTAAATAAGCCAGGGACGCGCGTCGCCGGTAACTGGCCATTGTTATCGTGGCATAAGCGTCTTTGATATCGCGGTGATAAGCCTCGCCCACAATTAGGTGGAACAGCTGATAGTGCAGCGGTTTGGATGAGCGAACACTGCTGAATTGTATTTTTTTACTTGAGTCTTCAGTCATTTTGCAAGTAAATAAAAACATTTAACTTTTTTATGCGTGGTACTGACCTAAGCCTTTCTTTAATGATTTTCAGCTCTTGAATATAATATTTTATTATTAATTAGGAATGGATTTATCGATTCGTTATAATTAACTGACTCATAAATAATATAGTTTTGACGCATTATTGATAACGTTAATTCTGATCTAGAGTTAGTCATGTTGAAACTTTCGCCGTAACGTTTATTGTGAGTACAATTTTATTTTATTTTAGTTTCTTGGAAATAATAAATGTGTGGCAACTTCGTAGGCTCAAAGCCATGTAAGTCGAAAAAAAAGCATACTTTTTGTCATTGTTAAATTGAGGCATGTAAATCGCTATAAATGTAGAATGTATAAACATTTTTATTTGAAGTCGTCAATGTAATTGATTGTCCTTCATAATATTTATTATTTTATTATGAACACAAAACAAATAATAAGTAATTCACAGTCGCGAAGAAAACACGTCCTGACCTAGATCTATCTAGATCAACAAACACTCGCGTGTGCAAACACAGTAACCACGTCTAGCGATTCATGCGTAAATTCGTCACGATAAGCCGTCATAATAAGGGCGATTTGATAATAATTCATTTACCTATTTTATAGCTTACAAAACCTAGACCTAGTTATTAAAAAAAGGTGTGAGGTTATAGTGTTATCTAAAGTTGCACGCATTATTTAAATTAAGTCCAAACCTTCTTTTGTTATGTCAAGCAAGATTATGTATGCCTTTGCTTTTTAGTGGTCGAAAAAAATACACACAATGCTACCAACATAAAATTATGAAAACAAAAACCGCCAAAACAGATAACACTGTTTTTTTTTCGGTTATTGGCACGGCACGGTATTTAAACAACCCATTTAAACACTGTATCCGTTCAACTTTTAATAATTTTTATCGCAATATTTTAATAACACTTACATGATTTTCCCTCGATCCTTTTTCTCCGCGTCGATTTCTTCTGGTCGCATAATATCGCGAAGAGTTCAAGGAAGCAATCGTTTTCTTTTTGGACCACCATTATTGTTTCGTTCATTTAAATAAGCCACCAATACACACTTTTTCACTTGATGTTTATGATTAATTGTCTATTAAGTATTTTCATGTAAGAGTTTTAGAAGTCTTTGATGTCCTTTGATCGCTAACTTAATTTGTCATTTCAATGTAACTAAAAATCTCATTTTACTGTTAATTGAAAAGTGATTAGGATTTCAGGACTGAAATCAAGGTTTTTCTACAGAAGTTGGAATCAAAGATTATTATTAGTAAACTGCCGAAATAGCGTAGGAGTCATTGACTCCTTATTATTTATTTATTACGAGTATTGTAACTGCCTAAGTATGTACAGTGTATTTTAAAGGCAAGGATTTACAAAAATCACAAAATTAATGTATTTTCTGTAAGATTTTACTAACTTTATACTTAACGCCTGTACGCACATTTTTTGTTGTTCCATAAAGATGGTGTCGATTTTATTTACTTTATAGCCAGAGACAATATTCCAGTCAGCGTTCTAGCGTTCGGGTCCCAGCGACTTAACACGTTATTTACTAACGGCTCATTATAATCATTATCGAGGCTGTACGTGTTTGACGCCTTTGCCTGGGAGTTTGGTTATAATGAAATAGTGCCCTTTAAAATTAGAGATGGAAACTATCTAAATTATCGATAACACGTGACTTTATTCTGATGTAATGGATAAATTTTATATTGTCAACTCTGCTTTATTGCATATTTTAACGCTAAGCTAATATTTTTCTGTGAATATTTTAAATTTATAGAGGTCAAAGAAGGAAATTATAAACTTTTTGGACATAATTAAAATCATTCCGAAAAATAAGGAAAGAAATCGAATAAAAAATAGCTACACGCGAATGGCTAACGAATCTAATATTGCTAGGGCCCTTTTCAATTTTCATTACTTATTTTTTCCTCGTGAGCCTTTTAATATCAAGTGAAATTATTTATTTTTCTATTTGCCGCAAATAAAAGGTTGACTTTTTCTATCCGTTGCTGATTGATTATATTTTAGAAGATTTATTCGCTTTTCTACCACATGGTGGTAATTTCATAAATGTGACGAACTAAAGAATCTTTTGAGTAACTGTGTAGGTAAAACTGCTTTTAAAATTGTCAATTAGTACTTTTTTAAAGATAAAAAAGAGACACTTGCATTTATCTCTGCATATAAAAAGGCATTTACTTTGTTTGATATTGTAGTTTCGCCTTTAATGTACAAACTGAAGAAATACCTACTGGTACAGGCATCTTCAAATAATAACACTGGTATAGAAAGGTTTGTCGGAGTTTTCAATAGAACATTGGTATCCTTCCGTTTGGCCAAATTACTTTTCGCCAAATTTCACTTCGCAAACAACTTATCGCCAAAGTTTCATTTCCCAAATGAACTTTTAGCAATTGTACTTTTCGCAACTAATTCATTTGGTCAAATTATCATTTGGCCAAATTTTACTTGGCAAATGTTTATATAGCAAATGTTTTATGTTGCCAAATATTATATCCCAAATAATTTGTTTGGTCAAATTGACACTTCACATACTTACCCACCGTTACCCACAAATCAAAGTATAAGGCACATGATCATGGTTTTCACAAGAATTTTATGTAAAACATTGCAGGAAATAGTATGGTTGCAAAAAGTAGGTATTACAGAAAAAAGTAGGTTAGGTTAGGTTAGAACAGTGACCCTTAATGCGCGAAGGCGAGCGAAGCGTGCCGCGGCAGCGGCCGCCGAGCGCTAGAATCACCTCTATTGTTAATGAATCGTTTGGAAATTTCGATAAAAAGAATGAAGGAAATTAATGTAGAACAAATTTTATATTAGGTAACTACCCACTAAACAAAATAATAACCACAAGCTAATTTGTATCCATTCTATGCACCAATCAAATTATTTTGTAAATAGTTTATCGTGAAATATTTTTGCCAAATGAAACATTTGGCAAACCACACTTTGCCAAACAATAATTTGCTAAACAATAATATGCCAAAAACAACATTTGCGAATTAAAAGTTTGCAATAAGTTGCTTTGCCAAATGAGAATTTGCCAAATGAAAATTTGCGAAACGTTGTTTGCGATGTGATAATTTGGGAAACGTTTTTTGGCCAAACATTAGTAATCCTAGAACATTATTTTGTTCCACTACCTATCAATAAGAACAGTTGCCAGTACCTCAAACTATAAGGTCCGTAACGATCGAATTACCAGTAAATTGGAAAAAGGTTATAATCATTTAATGATCCGAATATTTACGGTCGTTAACTTTTGTAGAGACGGTCAAAAAGAGATTTATTGATTTATGGACGAAAGAGTTTACTGTTAGGTACCTAAGTGTTGCCACCTATGTAAGTAAAGTTTAAGTGTTGAATTAAGATACACAGACGATATAATATCAAGAGATTGAGTCCTGATTATACCTATATGTGCACGTTACAACTGACAGATTTTCTATTTTTACCAAAGTTGTTCTAACCACATGCACTCGTATGTCAACAAAAACAGTTTTTTTTTAAATCCACATCTCAACAACCGGAACAAAGCACAAAACAAAACATCGATATCGGAAGCCCTTTGACCCGCACTAACAGCGCACTTAAAAAAACAAAGATTTGAACTGACAGCGAGAATGAACTTTCAAAAAAAGAACACATTCAAATCGGAGGCACGGTCAAATAAATAGCCAAGCAAACATGTTGGCAACACAAATATCGGCACTCGAATGGAGAGTGGTCCTCGATTTGGCACAACGTTTTTCAGCCAGCTGTACTGATGGCCCAGTTTCGTATCGATACACGAAGGCTGTGTCCTTGATCTAGAAAGTTATCGACTGGATAGATGATAAAGATTTCTTTAATTATACTGTATCAAAGAACCTAGTGCATCATACTCTACTACGATTGTTTATTGTCACAAGAAATTGTATCGGCGAACTCCCATTTACTTACGTAGCTACTTCCGAAACTTCATTGAAATTATTTACCTGAAACAGAAGAGAAAGAAAATTATTAATTAAATGGATTATATTCAAATACCTATCAATTTAATTATGCTATACTTTAATAAACATGTTCTAATGCTTTATTTCTAATAATTTAATAGTAATTAAACGATGTTATTTTCTGTACTAAGTTGTAGAAAAAATACAATTTAGGAACTTTCAGCACATACATCGGGTGAATTTGGGTGTTATCTTATGGAACCCTAAGTGGTCGCATAAGATTACGGCCTAATAATTTGTTTTCTATTGTGTATCGATTCGCTGGTACTAGAAGGGCGATTCGATTTAATTTTCATTAAAGACGTATTTTTTGTTCTTATTACACTTTTCTTGCCTCTACCTGTCTACAAAGTACAAACACGTTTGAACTTGGCTCACTGCACTGCCGCGTGCCTTTGGCGGGGTGTTAGCCAACCATCCGTGTAATGGATGCATCGGCTCATTATCAAGATAATAGATTATTGTGCTTATGCACCCAGGAAGATGATAGTGATGCACCTCATTATCTTATCTACTAAATTTAGCAACAATGATAATATTGTTATGTTGCTTATCTTGAGTTTATGTGAGCTGCTAAAAGGATAAAAGTTTCATCCCCTTCAAGTAGTATTTAATGAAACTGCAGTAAATGGGTATACTTTTGGAAAATGTATGACATTCGCATGATGATATCATAGTCGTACTTTGAATAATTATTTAATTATTCTACAGGATTAACGATTAGGTAGGTACTTATTGTCGTGGTATCTTACTTGTCGTAAGAGGCGACTTAGGGACTACACATCAAACAGAGAACGGGCAGCAGCGCTCTCTGACAAACATAAATCTTTTAAACTGCGATCTCCAACCCGCCTGCCAAGCGTGGGGATTATGGCAAAACCCTCTACTATAGTGGAGGAGGCTCATAGTCCAGCAGTGGACTGTAAAGGGCTGTTGATGATGATGATGAGATACTTATATGGAATTATATTTCGAAGTAAAAAAATAGGTTTGCTGGTATTATTCCAAACTTTACAGAGAATGTTGAAAATTGCTCCTGAAAACAATTAAACATTACGCCGATAATATTTTACCGTAATGAATTAAACCCGCAGTATTTAAAATAATGAGGATTAAATATTTCACTATAAACAAGTTCATATTTCACTTGCTTTTCGTTGCTTTTCAATCGCTGACCTGATTAAATCGGATTGGAAAGGTCACAACAATATTTTACGAAAATCCCTGAAATGTAACGTTTAAATATTGCGAATACACGCGACATCTTGGCCCATTTTTAACAAAAAGTCTATTCGAAATAAAATTAACCGGCTTAACATATTTATCGGGTAAACATTACAAACTACGTCCCAGTCCATACAACCCTCTACTATAAAGAAGGATATACGACGATCGACTCCCGGAAGGTGGCCTACCCTAATCCTGGAGCCCGGGACATATAAATGGCGTCTAGAATCCGGCCTTCTTTATCTCACCTGCAGAGCGGGGCGCGGGGGCGCTGGCCCAGATAGGCTGTTTTGACCGGATTTAAATGCTTAGGTTGGCAATAATACAGTGTTATGATGTTGGCTATAGTTAATGGTTTTTTGATAACGCGAGAGTGATTTTAAACGGCTTCAAGCATGAAAATTTAAGTACATGACCATAATATTTTGATAGTTTAGCAAAAAATATTATTATGGATACAAAACTCTTTAAATCATTTTAAGCAATCCTTCTACGGTTAAGATTAACAGAAGATATTATTTAGTTAGAATGTCAAAGAAATATTTTTTAAGAAAATAACTCTGAAACAAAAAGACATAAAGCCTAAACTTTTTTCCTACCTAGTGAAGAGTGTTTCTAACTACACATTATAGCGAACTACCTCGTTCATAGTGCACACTGGTTAATTTGGTATACTAGCTACAGTGTAAAGTTTCCCATTGACGCCTTATCTAAAAGTTTCTAAAATTAAAAACATATTCAAGGAAACGTAAAACGTTTTTTTCCCCATCAATCATCTTTTCATCTCACACGCACATCTCAGAGCGGTGATGCCAAACTCCCGGGAGGAAATAAGGAGCATGGGCCTTATTACGGGACGGCTGTCAGCCGCTATCGGGATCCAAAGTTAATAACTATGCGTGTCGATCGCGATTTCGTTTTCGATGGTGAATTTCCCGGAATGACGTCACGCTCTTGAGACGAGCGCATATGTTATTGTTTTTTGAGTGCATGTTATTGGGTGTATGAAAACAGAGTACTTCAAACTCTACCTACAATTTTGGGAATTAAATCGAAAACATAGTAAGATTTTTATAGAAAATTTGAATGACAAGCTGGAAACATTGAATTTTCCTGTTTATTCTGTAACATATTATTGAAAAAGATCCAGTTTATTTTGTAACCTATTATTGATATCGTTTGATAGAGCTCGTTTGTGCTCGAAGCACTTTTAGGATCTAACCAATTTTTTGATATCTTGGAAAAAATCGAGTGAGATTACATATTATCGTTTCCACCCTGTAGAGAGCGGTCTAGAGTAAAGTCAGTACGTCATTAAATATTAAGTTGTATTACCATTTTAAGACAAATAAGTAATAACCTAAGACCTCAACAATTTAGACTTAGTTATAATCTAAATTCATAACTTCTACACCAAACTTAATATCAACCCTTCACGCGCGCATAGCTCGCAACACTCCACGCTGAATTAAACTTTAAATTGTGTCGTGTACCCGCTATTATTAATACATCAGTCCCGGGAGTAGTGCCGTAATAATAACGCATCGATCCCGCGGGCCCCGGGATTGAACGCGCGTCTCCCGGGATTGGCGGCCATTTTATTGTTTCTGCTTCGGAAAATTACGGGGTTGATCACATTGTGTGTTTGTAGTCGATTGGATGTATTAGATTATTTGTCTAACAGGAGCATTTGGAATTCTAATAGTCAATTTGAATTTATTCTCTAGACATTGCCGATATGAATCATGATTATCACTGAATACCTTCATTTTATCACGAGTTTTACATGAAAGTTAGATTCAATAAGTTAACCACATTTTGACAAAGTATCAATAATTCAACTGAAGCGGACACAAATCCAGCAACAACACAAAGTGTCTACAATTAGGTCAAGTCAGAGCATCCGACCGTTTACCCTATTTACATTTTGATCAATCGCTTCGCAGTGAAATGTACGAGGAAGTTGTACGCAATAATCTTTTGCCAATAAATCCGTTTAATTAAATTAATGGCGTCTATTGAAGATTATTTGAAAGGGAATGACTTGTTCTTGTAACAGTATAATAATTGTCTAATTCTCAATGTATTTCATTCTTGCCAAACAAATCGATTATTACATATAAACCTATGTAAGAAGATTGAGAGGCGTACTTATTAAAAAACGAAGCTCACAAGTGAAAATAAATCAATTTCGAGTTTATTTGAGGCTTTCAATTGGTTGTTTTTTTCATTATTAACACACCAATCGCAAAACAGAATCTAGTCGTCGAGTTTTGAGTGTTCTTTTGTAAAACCAACCTGGATGGTTGTTATGGATCAGATAGCTTTTTTTATACCTTGAATAGTCATAATTATTTATATCAGCCAATATCGCAACAGCCATCTAAATTCAACCAAGTAAAGATGAAGGTATTTCAGTTATCAGGTGACTTCCAGACCATAGTTATAGTTATGGACTAAGTTTGTCCACGACAAAGGCAAGACTGAACGGACACAGATGAGACTAAGTCCTAAAGGCTTCTCCAGTGATCCATTAGCTGTCGCTGAACTTCGTCATAAGTCGGACACACAGACTGAACCTTCGGGCAACCTTGAGGTAGGATCTCGTCGTAGCTGCTAATTTTAGCGGAGCTGGCAAAATCTGGATTGTAATAAAATATTTAATTTAATAACAACTGTATCTTATTGTAGTAAGAAAAAATAATTAAATCTAAAGGAAATAACAATGATGTTTGAAAACGAAAGCTCTCAAGTTCTAAAAGGTATAGGTAATTAACAGTTGGCACCCCTGGCGATTGACAGGACCTTACTCTACAGTGGCGTCATTATGATGAATGCAAATGCGATAGTCCTCCTACCACTTTAGCGCTCACAAGTTGGCGCCACTGTCTTCGCGACTAGCAAGTGACAGGACCGTACTCTACAGTGGCGCCAACTGGTGAGCGCTAAAACGATAGCCCTTATTGTCGTAATGTACACATACCGAAAACAGTTTCAACACTCATTTGTTGTTAATTAGAACTTAAAAACAAATCGACTCCCATAAGGCAGTAGTAGGAGGCATAAGTAGGAATTGAACCCACGACCTTTCGCTTGCCAGGCGGACGAATGCTCTTACAGGCTGTGCTATGAAGACATTGGGTAAACTTATTGTCATTAATTTGTTTGTATAATAAATAGTAAGGACGAAGCTAACCAGTGTTCGTCGTTTCGATAGTCCGTATGTCACCACAATTCCTCAAGTTAGTGTAATATTGGCGGGTAATAAGTCGGTCTTCGAGTCCACATGTCGCAGAGCCATCCCGCGCTAAGTAGCGGCTTGGAACTTTACGAGTTGCAAAGACGGAGTTATCTGATCAAGGACGCTGAAAAGATTTGCTCTGTAATATGTACTTTCTAATATACACAGTGTTAGAACACATTTAATCAACGTGAAGAAAAATCTGTGCATTACTTTATGGTCACGTGAAATGTACTCCTATTTCACAAAAGTTACATTGAGCATGTTTTTAATGTAATAAACACACAATGTGCAAGGGTCGTGATGAATTTCGGGTATTTTACCTTACTTCATAATAACTTAAGGAATTATTTTTAAAATGAAAAAAAAAAAAACTTTTATTCTTTTTGTGATTAACACTGGCACGTCAGAATCGATCCTGACAGGCGAGGATGCATGCATTAAAAAAACAAACGTCAAAGCATTCCCGCGCGCTTTTGACAGACTGAACTAACCATGGCGCCGTAATTTAGGCAACTTTTTTAATTGACGCGATGACGCGACGACACGAAAACAATTTCGCTCGGACTCTAAATGGAGTGCGTTATTTATGGGCGATCCGATCACTTGGTTCAAAGGGACTGGATTGAAATGGGACTTTATTTTGCGTAACACTGTGCAGGGTGAAGCTAACTCTATTTACTTTTGGTATAATATACTTTCTTCCTAAAGTAGGTGTCTTATCAAAATGTTGCAATAGTACGAGTACATACATAAAGTACCCTGCATGAAATCTATCAAATAGAATGATTACGAGAATGTCAAAAACAGTTCGGACGAGAAAATAGTTTCTCAAATGGCCTAAAAATCAGACTGCACTCTAATTTTTTGTCAAAGAATAACATCTACGAGTAGGTATATAAGATTTTAAACTTTTCACGTTCCATTTCAATTAAAATAGTAGTAGTACCGCCAGTCTGCTTGTGACCACGGCTGCAGCATCGCAGCCGAAACGTCAAGCCGTGAGTACATAATGTCATTAATAAACGTCGCGTTAAGACCCGGGTCTTACTATTTTAATCTACGAGTACCTATTACAAGTAAAAAAGATGCCACAGTGTATAATAAAATGATTCTACTTTAGTCTGGACGAGTCACGCCTTTGCCAATTACTAAACTCCAACACCAAAAGGCCTACTTACTCTTTTGTTTCCCCAAACAACTCAAACTACCGGAGCACAACTCAACCGTACAGAAGTTAATTCGGAAACTTAGTTCGTCTTCATTTCGTATTCGAAGGGATCGGCATGACTGATGGCCGACCCGATCGGATGATCGATGACCGACGTAATTACAAAGTCTGGTGCCCGAATTGAACAAATAAAACAGGGAAACAAATGGCTATGATAGAATCATTAATTAGTGAAATAGTCAAGAGTTTATCGTAACCTGGGTTTGGGTGATTAATTGAACTAAAAACTTACACTGACCGATGGAGCTAGAGATTTCAGAGAAATTAATAATGAGTAAACAACAGGACTTTGTAGGTTAATTATTAATAATTGCTTCAACCATGAAGTCATTAATTACACAATTACATTCAGTTTTGATTGTTTTAAGTTATAAATTAAGACAATTATTAATTAAGTTTATAAGACAAATGAAAACATATTACTTTTGTATATTTTTTGGACTTATACCTAACTTTTTGCATATTTGGAGTCTTTTAAAATGATTTCCCAAGCTGTTCTCTCTATAACCTTCTTTAAAACTTGATTGTTTTCACTCCAAATCAACTTTTATTTCAAATCCTAATAGAGTTTTAGAAGGAAAGTGCATTTAGCTATAAGCGTTAAACCGAGAGCCAGACTTAAGTATCCAAGTCTAGCCCAGAAAGAACCCAGCTTTAACTCGAACTAAGTTTAGCACTTAGCGCTAAGCACTAAGCCATGGCATTTACACTAACTTGCCCTTTCTTAGGTTAATGCTTAAGTTATAGTTTAAAGTTTGGTTCAGAACTGAAGAATATCGAGGACTAAAAATGTTACATTAATTTTATTTTAAGTGTGATTTGATTTGAGTAAGCTTTTTGTGAACATAAAGCTTTTAAATTTTTAATAGTAAGAATAGAAATTTATAGATTACTTACATGGATAACTTTACTGCCATTTATTTTAATGTTTTTACAAAATGATCCTGAAAAGGAAACTTGTATTTTCAGTTTTATCATCATCACCACTGAGTGCTTCTCATCATTATCATCATCACACTATAATCCGGGCGCTTTCAAGGCGAGAGTGAATAGGCACTTACAGGGCAGATATGTACCATCCTAGACTGCATCTCACTTAACACCAGGTGCGATTGCGGTCAAATACCTGCCTTGTCTAGCATAAAAAAAAATAAAAAAAAATCATCATCTTATTTTGACACAAAATAATGTTCCATCGCTTCATTTTTAAAGTTTGAAGCAGTCTTCCTCTTTCAGTATTATCGCCCGTATTCACAAACGATGCTTGCTTAAGTGAAGCAGCGTTGAATAGAGCTCTGTGTCACCCTGTGCGTCCACGAGCACTGTGAGACCTCATAGTAATGTTTGTGATTACGGGCGTATGTGTCATGTGTAGAAATAAAATAAGTTTCAATACCAAATCTTGTGTTTCTAAAGCTCTAAATCCTACACACTTCTTTTCAACAAAGAATAAGAATTACCACTCCACTGTTTCCTGGAACACGGTAAAGCGTAGTTATTTACAATCCAACTTCCTAACAGGGCGAAAGTCCACGATATCTTACCGTGAAAAATTCGCAGAAACGGTACGATATTTTTGATATTTCGCCGAGCCAAGTTTCGAGTGCTGTAAGTTGAGCCGTGGTTGGCCAAGTCATGTTTAATATAAATATTTGCAGTTAGGAGTATTTGCAGTTCGATCCTTTGAAAACGTGCAGTTGTGTGGAGTGGGATACGTTTTGGTATTTACTCGGTGCACCTAGACGTTAAAAGTTGAAAATAAGGCTCTATTTTCATATTAATATGTCTTGAACGTTCATTTCAATAAAAAGAAGTCCATAACTGGGCCTGATAGGCCTCTTTAAGAATTTCTTTAACGACCGGTCCTGCGCTATTTGCGTCCAGGTGCTTCTTGCAACCTTCACCAGTTCGTCAGTCTACCGTGTGGGAAGCCTGCATATACTACGTTCGCCACACGACAACTTTTCTACCTCACTGATCACCAGTTCTACGTACGAGCTATGTCTAACTATTTATTATTATCATAAAACATAGTATTTTGATTTACGAAAACTGTAAAGTTGTTTTCCCAACAAGTAGCGACGAGTGGCCATATTTCACCAAAAGTTAGCGAAGTTCGCCGCGGAGGTCGCTACGAGCGCGAGTTATGTGCACTGCGACAACGGCTTATACAGTTATAGAGTGGAGTAAAAACTAGCGATATGAAGAAGGTACAAACGGCAATGTTTGAAACAATTACCCCTATACTAATAAAAAGTTACATGCTTGTTGAACACTGTTCTAAATCCCCATTTCTATTTATCTAAGGTTTACATCAATTTTTTTAAACGTAATTTAAAATGCTGTTCAAACAGCGGTTACGAGCGTGTAATTTTTATTAGTAAGTAAGTGGGTTAGTGTTTCACGTCTTTGTTCCAAGTTCTTTCAGCCTTTTACAAAAATTTATCATTGTTGAAATACTGAGATAGAAAATGTTACGTCTAATTTTGTATCTTTGACTTCTCCCTCAATTCTGGAAGGTTCGGGTTTTCTAGAAATACTTTATCGTGTCCGAAGGAACTGGGATGAGCTAACGTTAACTTTTTGAGATGAAAGATTTCGTAAGAATCATTTCTATAGATTTTCTAGTATTATGAAACAACATAAAACTTGTTTTAATCAAAGTGAGTGTAAAATACTTGAGTGGGCCTTTGAAACAGATGATAAAAAGTAAAAAACTTAATATAAACTGTGAATTAAATAGTATCATTGCTAGAAAAACTATCATACGTAAACTAAAGCAAGTTTAAAGTTCAAAATTCTCTAGCAAACATACATACTCGTATATCAGTCA
Source organism: Ostrinia furnacalis (assembly GCF_004193835.3). Lineage (NCBI taxonomy): Eukaryota > Metazoa > Arthropoda > Insecta > Lepidoptera > Crambidae > Ostrinia > Ostrinia furnacalis. The sequence continues at coordinate 31,909 of NW_021137099.1, read as the reverse complement.
AGGGTGTTCAAATATATCACCGCCCTCAAAGTTCCGTTGAAGTTTCTGGCAGAGGGCGCCACTGGTGATTTATGTCTTTGTGCAGCGCACTGCTACTTTGCGACAGGTTTTTACGGTTTTGTATATTTTTGTTTAATCTTGGTGCTTGTAGCTTTATAGCATTACCACAGTACTTACTCAGTGTAGGTAATCTAGCAGAGCCAGTGTACTAAGTACTATTAGTTTTTGTGTGAAAGGTATAAAGAATAAAGTTAAGAATAAATAAAGTTTTCAGATTAAAATACATAGAGGACCTTCACCGCACTGCGTCATCGAGCTGCTTCCTATGTAACTCGGTATTCCACCAAATTCTTGCAGCTATTGAGACGCTGAAGGTATAATTTTTAAAACACATCTACAATAAAATGTTATTTGATTATGCCTAGAAAAGAGTTCATAACTCGCTCACATTCAATTAATAATGCAATGCCATAAGAAAAGTCGATAAAAGATAAGCATTGATAAGGAGCTTATTGTCGATTGGCATTAATTTTGAAAGCCTCTTGGGGGGAGGTAAAAAGCTCATTTTATTACCGTTATTAATATTTCAATATGAAAAACTAGCGTCGTTCCTAAGTTACAATAGAATAGAATAGAATAGTTTTATTGACACAATAAGAAAATACACAATACAGAAAAAAAAAACAGAGGAGTAACTAGTGATTATCATCACTAGCAAGTCTAAGGCTGAGTTGCACCACCTAACTTTGACCGTAACTATTACGTTAACCGGTCTATTATATATATATTTTTGACGTTGGTCAAACTAAGATGGTGCAACCCACCCTAATAATATTATGCGTGCCATGATAAAATCGTATCGATCATTAAGACGACACGGGTTATCGTGCAAAATCTATAAAATGCCTCGATAAAAGTTTATCGTGCGCATCCTAGGCTCCTAGGTGTAGGCCTTCGTCTTCACTCTCCACTAATACAGGCGGACGACACTCGAAATTCGAGATACAGTCATATATGTATTTTGCTTACTTGGAGGGGTTAATAAGTCGTTTATCTAAATTATCATCATCATCATCATTTCAGCCATAGGACGTCCACTGCTGAACATAGGCCTCCCCTAATTCTTTCCACGTTGATCGATTGGTAGCGGCCTAAGCTGCGTCCAGCGCCTCCCTGCTACCTTTACGATGTCGTCGGTCCACCTTGTAGGTGGACGTCTCACGCTGCGTTTTCCAATACGCGGCCCCCATTCCAGAACCTTGCTGCCCCATCGGCCGTCAGTAGTCTGATCGGCCGTATATAAATTATACCTCAAACATATAACTCAAAGGGGACTGACTGACTGACATAGTGATCTATCAACGCACAGCCCAAACCACTGGACGGATCGGGTAGAAATTTGGCATGCAGGTAGATGTTATGACGTAGGCATCTGCTAAGAAAGGATTTAAGACACTCCACTCTTAAGGAGGTATAACGGGATCCACATAATTTGTTTACTTTAAACACTGATCTATTTATTAGGAAAACCTTTTTCCAAGTGTTTTGCAATTATAATAGTTTAGTCAATATTTGCCATCCATAAACTAAAAGATAATTACAGCCCACGTGAAATGTAACGCCATTAATACCTGTAATTATTTCGCTCCAACCGACAATCATACAATTATTATGTAGATATCGGAGCTACAGCTATTATTATAAATGATGATACTTTCAGGTGCTCTATTAAGAACTAGTCAAATAGCTATAATGTTTTGCTATTTCTACTTAATCAACTTGGTATTTGAATTAAGCATTGAAGAAAAGAAAAGACACAGACAAAACAAAATGAGTGAAATAAAAAAAGAACCTAATATACTCGTAATTATGTGTATGTTACAGGAAATGTATGAAATCCGTCATTGTATACAATTCCTAGGATTTGTGTATAAGTCCTAAAATCACCCGGAAATGTGTGATGTAAATTATATTAGACACATTTCCTAGGAAATTTACACATTTCCTAAACAGCAATCGGAAATGTAATTAAGATTTCTTTTTTTTTCCGAAACCTAAATGGCGCTCCCGCGCCGCGGCCGCTGTGTATGTGACAAGGTCGCAAGTCTAACCTAACCTAACCGAGACTTTGTTATCCAGCTACAGGAGTACTAAAACCTTCATGTCAATAATAGTTTCATAAAAGATATGTTAAAATTAGGGTTTTCCAATACTTCAGCGTAATATGCGTGATGCCGAAAGAAAGGTATGCCAATAGGCAAATATTTTTTTCAGTCAAAATATAATAGTGCGAAAACAACTTTCAGGCTAAACAATAATAGTTGTGAGTTAAAAGTACCTATCGGTCAATGTGGTTTGTCTAAATAAAATTTTAGGCGTACTGAGGGGGACTAAATCACATGACCGCGCTTGTGCCGCTTAGTTTTATACATTTCCTAATACAATATTGGAATTCTATGAAATTCCTAGGAAAAGTATACATGTCCTAGGATATGTGCGTATTAAAAAATCTCTGAAGCAATATTTTATACATTTCCTAAATAGCTTCGGAATTGTACACATTTCCTAGGAATAGTATACAATTCCTAGAATTCATACATTTCCTGTAACAGATAAAATTTTGTGTCACAGTGTTGTTTGTAACAAAATTCCTTCGGAATGGCTTGCTGATTGAACGATTCTTATGAATATTTAGCAGGTATGAGAATAGATCGTAAATTATTTTTAAACCCTCTAGCTAGATGATTGTTTTTAGTTTTTAACAGCTAGCCATTTCTATACAGGGTAGTAATGGCTCACATCATTCTTGTTGATAGAAATACATAAAAAAGACAAACTAAAACTAAAAGTCAAAGTAGAATTTAGTAACATTTATAATTATTTAGATCAAACATGCATACGGTAGAGCAGTTAAAGTTTATTCCGACAACAGTTTCCATCTGGAATGAAAATGGCGCGTAATTTTAGCCGTTAAACGCGTCCTAATGAAGTTTGTCGACAAACACTGTCTAATGCACCAGTTACACTAATGGCTGCGTTTTAGTGGAACTAGGGATGGGAAAATAATACCCACTAGAATCTAAAACTGAAAAAATAGTTATCGTTTTTAAAATTTTGTAGTTTTAAGAATCGCATTTCAAACTAAACAAACAAATTGCATAAGGTGGGACTATAATCCACGACCTTTCGCTTGCCAGGCGACTGCTCTCACGTGAGAGATACTACCGACTTCAATCGACTGAAAATGGAGTTTGTTATTATTCGATCATAAAATCAACCAATGCACTATTATTTTTCTTTTAATTCTGATTGGTAAATATTAAATGTTAACTTTTATTTTTATTTGTAATGCAAAACTTCATTTATATTATACGAGTAGTACTTTATCATCTATCTTTCAGCAACATAACAATCAGTCAGCCAGTATAGGTGTAGTCCCCAAAAAAGCGCCACCAAGTAGGTCCTTTTAATAATTTTGATGTTAGCTGACACAATCGATACAGTAACCATAAATTTTTTACCACATCTCTAGTGGAAACCTAACAACATCACCGAAAAAACCTATTACGAAAGAACTGGCTAAACGTTTAGATGTAGGCATACATAAATAGGAGCGATCAGGTTGCCTCCTCCGGGAACACATTAAAGAAATCGCTGGAAATGTAACAGCTGACTCAGATACGAATCGTTTGTAAACTCGATATTTTAGGAAGAATTAGATTTTCCTAACAATTCGAATTGGAAATTAAAGAAAAAATGGTGCTGTTAAAACTTATGCATTGTTTTGTATTTGTGAGAATTTGTTAGTATGTGTAATTTCGAGTATTTTTAGCTAATAGATATTAAGTTCAAAACTGTAACTAAATATCTAGAGGTTATAGCGTCGGTGGTTAGCGTTAACTAGACCGCCAGTCACTTTCGCTATTTCAATTTAAACATTATCTTTACTACAAATACCATCCTGTGTGCCTACCATGAGTTTACGTTAGGTGAGCTCGCTAGCGAATACGTCAAAAAATTCTATGAAGATTTTATTTCTTGAAAGTAGCCGCTAGGGGCGTTGCACAATATGTCATACATTTAAATGTCATTTTTTTACGCAGTCGCTAGCGAGCACACCTAACGTAAACTCATGGTAGGCACACTGAATTCGCCATAGCTAAAAGCGAAATACTTTACAAAATATGAGTTTAAAATTTAAAAGTGGAGGGAAAAACAAAAAGTGAAAAGTCGGGGTGGTGCGAGCTTCATTTCATAAACTGGGCTCGGAAGATATTGTAGAGCCGGGGCTTAACCACTGGCGGGTGAGCCGTTGTTTTGGTCAATTTACGTTTACGCCTCGGTGGGTCAGTGCTTTAGTTCCATTTAAGATCTTGGAGATTGGAGCCCTTCGTTCAAAAATACGAGTATTTTATACTTATTATCTGAACTAATATTATAAGAATGAAAGGCTTCCCACTAGGTGGACCGATGATCTGGTGAAGATCGCGGGAGGTGCCTGGATGTAAACGGCGCAGGACCGGTCTTTGTGGAAATCCTTGGGGGAGGCTTTTGTCCAGCAGTGGACGTCTTTCGGCTGAAACGAACGAACGAAAGATTTGATTGTTTCTATTGAATAGGGTCTGAAAATACGGGACCGATTTGAAAAAAATATTTCACTTTTAGAATCCTACATTTTTTCTTATAGTAGCAATAAAAGTATTATGCATGTATTTGACTTACACAGAAGGGCACTATAGTAAAAGGTACTCCTCTTGATTGGAGATGTTCTTTACCTAGATTATTTCATACTATTTTATGCTAAAGTTTTGAAAATACTGCAGCATCTTATGTAGTTGTAACAGGGACTATTTTGCAACAAAATGTATATTCTGATGTACCTTCGTCTGTGCATATAATGTTTATTTTAGTTCTGTGCTATTTTTGCCTTTCCTTAATTCCCTTATCTATCAAAATATATCTCATAATCAAGACGGATATGTTATTGTTTAAGATTATGTTTTAGGAATCCTTTTTCTGTACCCAATGACACATCGATCAATGTGACTTCAAAGTTATTTATTTATTAGTCTTTCTATCTACTGGGTAGATACTATACTATAGTATGTTCCAGGTTTTTGGTGAGATCGCATAAAAATTAAGAATCTCCATGTCTAATGAGATTCTCTGTCTCTCGATTATAATGAGTCATCTTGTTTGGACTTAAAACTACAACTTTTTGAAAGCACAAGTGAAATTGGCGAAATCGTGGTTCCCAAAACCTAAGTCATTTGTGAGTCGCGTGTACAAGTTTCTTGCACTGCTTCTTGCCCATTTATTGCCCCGAAGCAGTGGTAGGGTTAAAGTAACACTCAAGACATGTAAAAGCGCTTTCTAAAACCCTAAATTTGCAGAAAATAGATGACTTTTAATGAAAAAAAAAAGAAGAGCTAAGTATATGCTCATAATTAGGTATATGGCTTCCGCAGAATAACAGCGTCATGTTCTGGGTGCAGAGCATGAAACATGCTGAGCGGTAGCCATTTGGGTTCTAACTCCCTGTGTAAATTGTAATTTTTATTTGTGTTAGAACCAAAATAAACGTTTTTCTCTCTCTGTCATAAGCTCACATCTCCCGCTCTTGTCATAAACACACCCACACCTGCGAGCGTGGCACGCAGTACCGAATTTACATAATAATGCACGCTGCGCGCCGCTGGCTACTTGATGAAAATGGCTGCCGGCACGTACGCTCACTGAAAACCGTTCAGCCGGTGCTGTAACGAAGCAATGTTAGAGCTTGTATCCACAGAGACACCCTGTTTTTTGCTAGAGTGACTTCGACATCACATACGTCAATGTCAGTCTGACAGCGGCTCATTGGCTATACCTAACGATGCCGAATCAACGTTTAGGCTGGTTTGCACCATCTTACTTTAACTTTGACAAACGTCAAAAATCTGTCAAACTCCATACAAAAAGCACTGGTTATCGTTATAGTTACGTTCAAAATTAGGTGGTGCAACTAAGCCTTCGATTTTTCACAATTAACAGTTAGCGTGATCGGGTTGTATGCAGCATGCTCGTTTGGCAACAAGTGAGATCACGAGCAAACGAGCTCCATCGATATTCATTTGGTAGCTTAGAAGCTGGAGCTGGATGGAATTTAGATTTCATTAAGATACCCGCTTTGACGTCTTTAGCTTGGTGATTGTATAGAGTATAGACAATGGCATATAAAACTAAACTTTCTGTTGTACAGATGTGATTTTAAAGCAAAAATGGATAATTTGTTGTGCTGTTCACTGTAAAGTTAACGATCACATTAAAAATTACTTCTGAAAAACTACAGTAAAGAAAAATATCAAGAAGTCATTAAAAGTTTGATGGATTCTCAAAATAAAGTATGAAAATGCACTGAGTTTACTTTCATTTATTAAGGACAAAAAGGAATCGAAACGAAGGAGAGAAGAAGGAAGAATAATCATCTTTTTTTGCATGGTAATGGATCTTTGGAAATTGGACTTTCTGACCTTTGGAGTTAGTGACTGAGACGGAGCAGGTAAGAAACTGCCAATATCAATCCACAAAAAACCTAGCACTTTTAAGTAGGTACAAAATAAAGATGTTGAAACTGTTACCACATCCGTAAAATTATTATTCTAGTGAAAATGTAACATACACGAATACAAAAGATTTTGTGCACTGCATCTGAGTTTTCACGCGATTCACTCTAAATCCGTCACGTTGTTTCCTCAACAAACTCATACAGCCAAATCTAATTTCAACCTTATGCGATTGACCCAGGATCTAGTTTCGCGTGTGTATGTGCATCACGTAATTCACTCGGCTAACTCTATCACGCTATACTACGAGACATTTCCTTGCAAGTGAATTTTGGGGCCATTCAAATAATAACAGGTTTATCTTGCTATTGTGGCTCTTATTATGATAATTGTAAGGCTGAGAATGCCTTGGGGGTGACGATATTTTTGGGAGGATGTGAATGTAAATTACGGAGTTCAGTAACTTTGTCACGAGTTAACCCTTTATCTGTCGAATATTATTGCCATCATAGTTTACACCATATTCACATTATTACAAAATCATAAAACAAAGGTTTTTTTTACACACTGTGCCATGTAAAGAGCTAAGTGAAAAATAGCTAAAAACAATATATTATAGCATTAAAGAATTAATAAATAAATATAGAAAAGAAAAAACTTGAGTAAGACGAAATTTATCAAAACTGAATTAAATGGAACACAGTCCCAGTTCTCCCAAATGCCACGAAACATAACCTTCAAATGCGACAGCCGCCTCCAATTTATGGGTCATTAGCGGCCGGACACCTGGGCCCAGTAATGGCACACTCTTTGTTCCGCATTATTAATTATTAGAACTACCCTCACGAACTTGCAGCAAGAACGTACCGTGCGCAGTGGACAGGTTAAAACGAAAGTTAGGTGTGGATGATACAAATATAAAAGTGACTTGTAACAGAGCATTGCCAGATCTTAGGTTGCTTGGAATTGGTCGCTCTGAAAATCTAAAGGAGGCACCTACTTCTATCCCGAAGTGGAAAATGATAAAAATAAGCATCGCAAGATTTGGAACTGGCCGTCAAAGGCTGTATTCTACGTAATAGCTTCAGCAATAAAACACGATTTAGGGGAAAGGATATAATTTCGTTCCTAATGCTGATCACCATGAAGGATTTTGACAATCGTATCATATTGATCACAAATACACGATTAAGAGAGACGATATCTTAGTTTACCACACAACACAATATTGCAATATTGTGTCTTGATTGTGGACAGTGAATGGGTTAAACCAAATCAGACTTGAATTGAATCGAGGTTGTTTTTGTTAAAGAGATATTGACAGACAGAAATGTTCATTCTCATTTCATGTTACAATCGAGATTGTTTAATTTTAAACGATTTAATTTTAAACGATAATGAAGATCAAAAATTATAAATTAGAAGCCGAAGGACCAAATGTGTCCTGACCTTTACATTGCTTTAATACCCATATCGCATCCGAAGGCGAAACAAAAACAATAATATTTAATTACGACTTTCGGCCGGCGCGTGATTAATAATTGTTTATCTTGGGAAGGACGCGGCTCGCGGTCGGCGCGTGGACTTAATTATTATGACGTCACACATAATTATGATGAGTTTTTGGAGTTGTAGCAATTACTGAAAGAAATGTTTCATGTTTTAACTCATCTTTAAAGTTAGCTCGCAAAAAGTGACTTACGAACAATATTCGATCCGTAGTTACATACTAAAAATCAGTTCAAACACATTAAGAATACTTTATTTATCTACGAATAAAAACACTGGCACCTTTAATAAAACTAAGTTTGGTTATTTAAATTAAGGTTAATAACTTACTACTTGAGTCTCTAAGTAAATATCTGTGTTGAAAGCAATACCCTTAGCGTTCGATACAATAAAACTAAAGTGCTTTGTCATCAAAACAAAATTACTTAATTTAAACTAGTTTATCTACTGATTTTGGAATCTAAAATAACTTTGACTTTTGAATAACTTTTGATTATGTCTGTGACAATATTGTTTTACTATATTAAATATTGCGTCTCGTTAGTGGACAGTGAAAAGGTTAAACTAACTCGACCATGTTTAAAAAGTAGGTTTATTCGCGCGGAAAAACTACTACGTCACGAGGGTTTACCAATAACAACAATGCAGAGCCTAAATTAAATAGGAAGGCCTTTCAATGGGTAATAGAATGGCGTTTAATGGGTTTATACGGTTAACTAGGCTAAAGCCCGATATTGAAAAGATTTTCAAATAGTCGTTGCGGCGTAACGTCAATTTGACACAGGTTATCATGTTTTGTACTTGCTTTTATCATTGTGCGAGACGTGCTCTTTTACAATTTCAGTAAATACTTTAAAGTTATATTTTGGAGCAATTCACTCAACTTAAAAGAAGAGTGACGAGCGAGACAGTCCATCTCCCTTCTAATAGACACTTAATTGACATACAATTTTATACAGCTTTAATACATATTTACATTGGTCATAGCACAACGTACACAAGTCACTAACACAATCTCTAGACTACTGGCTTCAGGATAATGCGGGCCAGTTCTGAAAATAAACAAGCAATCCCTATCCTTAATGCAGCACACACGCAACGCAAATTAGGAATTTCAGTATCAGGTTTTCCCGGGAAGAAATCTCTTTTGGCGATTGTGACTTCGGAGGAAGAAGGAAAGAACAATTTGCTACATTGAATTTTAATTTGAAAACGGAATTCCAAATTCAAATGTTTGTAATGCCGTCATCGCACTGTGTAACAACAGCGTTACAAGTAAAACGAAGTTGAAAACGAACGCAACTCCACGCGAACCGCGGCCTCGCCGAGGTGTGTAAACTTGTAATCACGGTATCTCAGCTCAAAAACTTCGCAAAGTCCGCAAAGTACACAAGAATCAATTTCGCGTGAATCATGGCTAGGGTTGCCAAGCTGCATAAAGAAGATAAAACGAATGTTTTGTTGAAATTCGTGATGGTACCAGTACAAGCAGTAGTAGGCGTTAGTTTTATATTGAGGTAAGCCGTTTCAGACTACATATTTCGATCAGTATTAAGTGCAATGTTATGAATGGATTAGGTACTATACTATTGATTATTATTAGTCCTGTTAAAACAATATTTACTATTCATAAACTCAGTGGCGCTGGATGCAGGATGCTTCCAAATGGCTAATCTGGAAATAATTGAAGCCTATGCTCAGTCGTGGACGTCCTTAGTGGTTCAAATGGGAACTAAGCGCCTTACAGTTCATTGATGGCTCTCCATCTAAGATTTTTTTTATGCAGGACAAGCTAGGTATTTGACCGCAATCGTACCTGGTGTTAAGTAAGATGCAGTCTAGGATGGTACATATCTGCCCTGTAAGTGCCTATTCACTCTCGCCTTGAAATAGCCCGGATTATAGTGTTCAGGAAAGATATCACATAAACACAACAATGTTAACAGCATTGCTGTGTTCCGGCAGTTAGAGGTAAGATAGTCAGTTCCTCCGTGGTTGAGGAATCCGGGTGAAGCTCGCTTCCATCTTCGGCCTGATCATAACTTATCATCACGTGAGATACAGGCTAAGAGCTTCCTCGTTGTGGATAAAAAAATCAAAAATATCAAACTTTAAAACAGTTATATCAAAATATGATGACTGACAACCCTACTGTCGGGGTTAAGTAAACAAATAAATAGCGCCGCAGCAGACCAATCAAAAAGTAATCTAATACAGCTCAAAACTTGATTTCCACTTCAAAATTGACTGTGTATTTTTGAGGATTATTCTGGCTATCGCTGGTCAAAATTATGACGAAATACGTCACGAATTTCACACAGTATTTCACGCAAGATGGAATGAAATGGAATTCCATTTAGTACAATTTTTAACTTGATTCTACTTGGATCACTAGTGTTTTTAAATCGATAGTAAATGTGTATTTTCTAAGTACTTCTTTTACATCATTATGTCACATTAGCTAACATTAGGGAAGAAAAATAAGTGTGGCAGTCTCCAAAGGTTTTTAGGTGAATTCAAACTAAATAAATAAAAAGTATTTAATTTAGATAACAGAGATCCATAAATGTTAGTAAAAACTTAGGCTAATGTTAGTACCTTATTTCTAAAACAACTGTAAACTAAAGCAACCGTGTGCACATGATCAAAGTAGATATTGTGGTTTTATTACTTTACAATAAATTATCCTTGGACAATTTTACACTACGTGTTCTAGTCCTAAACTAAGCTAGCTTGTCACTACATAACGGATACTATTATAAAAGCTCAGAATCATTGAGCTTTGAGTTCCTAGAAGTTCCTTTAAAATATCCAAACAGAAATGGATTGTCCTTTGTGTATTTATAAATTCAACACAATAAAGGTAAATCCAAAATAATAGTCGACCCCAATCCCGCAATGGTCACCATAATTTATAATCCGTTCCTAAATATAAATCATGCTGACGTAAAGGCAAAGTTGCCATTGGTAATATTAAATTTCTTGCCAAACTTCATATTTCAGAGTTCATTATTTGTGTTTCGTGGAAACTGGGAGTTTTCAAACTGGTGATTTGTACGGGGGAATTTTTCCCATCGATTACCAGCCCGGTTATTGTACAGTCCTCAGTAAACATTTTTGTGGCAATATAGCTTCTATTGCAAGTACATAAGATACAGTTTTTACCTTGATGTGTTGTGGTCTGTACAAAAGAAGTTTTTCATTAGCAGGCATGCGGAAAACCGTAACTTGTCGAGGGTAGGTTTATTGCAGAAACTTATACATATAAAGCACAAATAAATAAAGAACTGTTAAATACCAGTCAATTCAGCAAATGAAGCAAAAGATCTACGTGCTTTCTGAAGCACGTAACATTGTGTCTTGTCGGGCAATCAGTTTGCTTATTCATGCTATAATCTTAAAATTAAGATACTGATAGAATACACCTTGTCTGACCCAACAGGGATTCGAACTCGGCACCTCGAGGATAAGGAAGCCCCAGTAACCACTACCAGTGCTAAGCACAGATTTGAGAATGTGGTTGATCGAAAACTTATATAATTTTTAAAACCAGAATCATGTTATGTTCTTTTAAAAAGCGGTGCCTCGGAATCATTGAAAGAAAGAAAAAGTATTTATTCGATGCAAGTACAAAATAAAATAAAAACACCAAAATGGCATCTGCTCAGTATAAGCCATGACGGCAGAGAGCGCGTCACGACCACTGGTTTTCTGCGGATGCCTTGAGCAAATGGTGCATCCCGCCCAGGAACAAAATTTTTAGTAAACGGAATCAAATAAATAAAGGTGCAGTCCTATGAAATTCCAAACTAGCCAAACATAAGATTTGTCGCAACTCCTCGCAACCAGTGACGTCAAAGTAACGGAGTGGTCGAAGCACATTAATAATGTATCCCAGGACAAGTCCGGAGACGGACCGTGATTCATCGTGTTTGCTTTTAACACGGCAAATGTTGGGAAAAGTCTGCTTGAAATATTAACTTGGTTGGTCAAATGTAGAGTCGACAGGCAGTACAGATACACGTGTCTTGCAAAGTTCAAAGATCTATTACAACTATAATACAGAATATCGCTTTGTATGGATCAAACAAAAGGATTGATTTTACGACTCAACTGCAACAGCTTTTCCCAAGAGAAAGAAGTTCAAACTCTTTCCATATACTTAAATTGTCACTATCAGTAATCAGTTTTGCTTGTAGATACTTTGAGACCTTATAACATCACAAGTGCCATTTTTCCAAAGAGGCGACAATAGCCCAACATAGTTGGTGTAGGTCTAGCCGATTCGAAATCCGAGGAACGCTGGTTCGAACCCCGTCGTCCGTTGGACTATTTTGGTGAACCCACTCGTAATAAAAGAATCCTAACTTAGCTGAAGGGGTTAACGGGACTATTAATTTATTTATCCAATAAAATTGTTTCGATTGTTACGTGAGGATGTCTATTTGCGCGTTTTTTTATGAAATTCAGAACTTCTCATAATAATCGAACGTTTTGAACTGTCAAATAAACACGATTGCTTTACACAATTGCACCTCAGATTTTTGCCCACCTTATCAATAATTGCCTCATATAAATATGTGCATTCGTTTGCCTGACAATTTTTTATACAAATATAGAAAATATTTTACTAATGCATTAAATAAAAGCAAAATTGCCGGTTGTATCAGGTTTTTTCTAACTTTCGCATTTTACGAGGATCTGTAATGCTAGCTTGTCATTATTGACTAATTTTATATTCATAAAGCTATGCCATATGCCTTCCACTTTGCCTGTAAATGGAGTCTAATTATTAATAAAACAAAGAGAAATAAAGAACCTAATGGAGCATGCTAAGTATTTACAGTTTAACACTTCAATACTGTTCTTCCATATTATATTCTTATGTTTTAGATAACTTCAAGGATAAAATTACCCTCTGTTTTTAACTGTCTGAAATTAAACTGAAGGTAAACTGGTCGAGAATGCCTTATGACATTAAGTTCGATTTCTGTTCCAATTTATTTGGCATGAAAGATTAAAAAAAAACAATTATCTCCATCCCTAATAAGTTTTGTAGTTTACGTGAGAAAATGTAACAGACAGAGTTACTTTGACATTTAATATGGATATAGATTTCAGAAGAATTTTAAAAGGAATTGAACAAGACAAGATATGTTCCTCCAGCGCCTTAATCCTTAGGATCAATATCTCGCCTTGTGATTGATGCGAGGAGCGCCATCTACATATTAACGGGGGTAACTGGACCCTTCCCTGTGCCCTCACGATTCTCTCAGATGAGTTTTCGCACCTCTATTATTTCCAAGTAATTCTTTCTGATACTTCGGAATTTTATCTGGAAAATTGTTTCTAGTATGATTTATGGTCCTGCTACTAAAATTGCCAATCTGGAAATCATTAGGGGAGACCTATCTTCAGCAGTGGACGTCCTGTGGCTGGAGTAATGATGATGCTGACTCAAATTCTCGTTTTTTTATAAAGAGATTCTAAACGCATGCTTTATGATTATATAGTAAAGGTTAAGTTGATGTGAGAGCTTGACATACCTACATATCTTATTAAAGAAGAAGAAGCATACATTTTTAATATAAAAGTTTTTATACATTCTCATAAGTTACATAAACACAATCCTCCACATATTGGTGCTTAAACTAAAAGCATTCGTTGGGAAGAACAAGAAGCATGGGATAGGTCATTACATAAGAAACGGTGTTACGGAGAAAATCACGATTCCATGACTCCTCACACATCGGGGAAAATGGCATATTTCTCAATAATACAGCAGTAAAACAAAGATGGAATGAAACCGCGCTCTGTGGCCACAGTATAGCAGAAACGCAGTGTTAAAAAAACTCCAAGCAAACGCAACACAAAAGTAAGCCTATACGTCTTACCGTAGAGCACTGGTCTCACCACAATTGCGGATCAACTGCTTTTAATAATGTTAAAAAAAGAGAATGATCTATATTGCACAAATTATGTAAATATGTAGTATCGTTAACCCCTCGTGATAAGCTTGTGTTACAAGTAGGTTCACCACAATAGTCCAGCGGGAACAGGATTCAAACCTGGGTTCCTCGGATCTTGAGACACAGTAGTAAGAATGGTGTAAGAATACATTTTTTTTTCCACAGTGACTGTTGTAAGTTATAAAATATATCACATATAGGATAACAAAGTTTCGTTTTCTTTTTAAAAGAAGCTATTTTTAGTCTATAATATCTACAGATATGTTTTTAGCTAGTTGACATACTGAAACGTTCAATACACTGTGACCGCGGTCCCGCCGAGTTATCGATAAAACCGAACTGATTTATTATTATGATCGACATAAAAGCTGGGCCGATGTATTCTTATTTATCCAATGACATTTGTGTCTCCCCGAGGGAAGCCCTGATATGGTATTGAGCTGAATATCTATCGACGGTCGATATTGATACGAGTGTTTTGCATTCGAATTTTTGTTCGGATTTACAATAAAATTCGAAGAATTTATATGTTTTATGCATAGTGATGAGATAAATCAGACTTCAATTTTGACTGGTTTGTGTTTTATATTTATGGAAAAATAGAGGCATATATTTTACCTATTTGCTGATTTGGGACGCAATAAAGAATAGGCATTTTAAAGCATGTTCCCAATTCCCATTGGTGGGATAGCATCTTATCTACAATAATATTACAAATGCGAGAGTTACTGTTAGTTTCTTACTTTTTCATGTCTAAAACTGAGCCAATTTCTATGATAGTAGAGTCGTAGAAACCTATATGTATAGGAAAATGACACCTAGATATTTACTGTCGCAATGTGGTGAAAATAAATTTAATATTTTTAGGAGCACCGAGATGATATTTCAGTACCATAGTCATTTGCTTTTCAATTGATTTTACGGTGCGCGACGAGGGAGTTCTGTTACAGACCGATATCAGACAAGCAAAGCCAAGGGCTGAAGCTACTATACATGTTACGGTCAAAGTGATAAATATGAAAATTATGAATAATCGCCGGTTATTATGAATAATTACCGCATGATTTGGTAAATGTGATTAATATGAGGTCATTTATGTGTGTATAAAACTAAATTTAATTTAAATCAAAACATTATGTTATAGGCATCATGGAAAAGTAATATTATGCAAGAAACATTTCAAACTCATTATGCCAAATTATATTAATATAATTATATCAAAACGTTCAAAAGTTTGGCTGTACACGAGCACGTTCACAAGATGTTGTTCTCTTTTATGAAATTTGTTAGTACTAAGGTTGAATTATTAAATAATCACTGTTAAATGTGATTAATTTATCACTTTTACCGCGAGTGTCGGTAATTATTCATAATAACCGGTTATTATGAATAATTTTCAATTTATCACATTAACCGTAACATACATATAAAAAGTGACACAAACATGGCTCAAAGTATAGCCGTATCACTCATGGCAGTGCCGCGATTTCTCCGGGATGCGTACTCGTGAGATATTGGCCCCATCGCTCATTGTCGCCTCGTTCGAAAAACTGGAGCGTTTGCTGCGAGCATTCATCACTGAATGATAGACATTATTCAGTGTTTTTAGAGAGCTTGTTTACATGTATAAGATACACAGCTTTCACGACTTATCTCTCTTTCTTAGTATAGTTACATTATGGTTGTTTGTCTGAAATAACCTTCATTATTCGGTTTTAACCAAACCACAAGTTTATTATATTTATTGTATAGAATTGGCTTCGAAACTACTGGACCTATTTGAAAAAATATTTCACCATTAGAGTTCTATATTATTTCTGATGAACATAGGCGGTACGAGGTTGAACGGGTCAGCTAGTTTTCAAATACAAATAACACTAGAAGGCCTCTACTACAAGCAACGTCTGCTGCAACTTTTTCTGAACGATCAAGCTGATCTGTTAGCAATACAATGGAACACCAGAAGATGTTGATGCAATGACTCGTTTTTATAAAGTCCTACACCCCGATATCGTATATTAGTCTCAGTAATAGGTAACTAAAAGTATTCGTATGACAGCCAATTTTAATATAACGCCTTACAGTTTCATTCAAAATGGTTCCAAATAGAAAATACTTTACAACATTTCATTTTCCCGTGTGGTACGCAGTTTGGAACGGAGCCTTATGAAACAGAAAGATACGTTGAAACTAGGGCATGTAATATCGGAAGG
Source organism: Ostrinia furnacalis (assembly GCF_004193835.3). Classification (NCBI taxonomy): domain Eukaryota; kingdom Metazoa; phylum Arthropoda; class Insecta; order Lepidoptera; family Crambidae; genus Ostrinia; species Ostrinia furnacalis. Next base: position 15,673 of record NW_021137099.1, on the reverse strand, counting down.
TTTTCAATTCCGATATTGGATTCCGATATTAGATCTCAATATCGGAATTCCGATATTAATATCGGAATTGAGTTCATATGCTATAAAATTAATATTTGGTTATATTCGTAAAAATTCTGGATTGTTTACAATAAAATAATGATTTTAATCAAAATCTTTAATTTGGTACAAAACAGCACTTCATAATATTGAAGTATTTTAAAACCATTTTTACGTTATGGGTATCTATTGCATTTGGTTTTTTATGTGACAAGAGGCAAACGAGCAGACGGATCACCTGATAATGAATGGTTACAGATAATGAGCCTATATGGACTAGCACATAATTAAAGTGTTTTTGTAAAATCACAGGTATCAAACAAACTTTTACTCCTTCATTATATTACCCTGTTTTATGTTGGCGGAACGAATTTTAGAGTCATTCAAATCACGTGTTACAAAAATTGTAGAGAGTGGTAAAAAACTTGAATATGCTTGTAATTTGTTCCTTTTTGATTATCGATGTACAACTCACAAAACCACTAGCCAGCCATATGTCAGCCATAGGACGTCCACTGCTGAACACAGGCTCCGATGCTGATTTTCACAATGGCCGGTTGGTGGCGGCCTGCATCCAGCGCCTTCCTGCTACCTTTATGAGGTCGTCGGTCCACCTTGTGGTTATAAGTCCTACGCTGCGCTTTCCGGTACGTGGCCTCCACTTCAGAACCTTGCTGCCTCATCGTCCGTCTGTTTTGCGTACTAAGGCAGAACCGTTGGAAGATCTTATCACAATGCTCGAAGACCTTAATCGAGTTTCCCAACAGGTAGGCCTTCGGATGAATATGGAAAAAACGAAGCTTATGTCGGATGTCCGCGTTGCTCCTTACCCAGTTTCGGTTAGGAGCTCGATTCTCGAGATTGTTGACAAGTAAAGTTAAAGTATGTCTATCTCGGACAAACGATCAGCTAGGTAGTTAGATGCAATTTCGAGAAAGAGGTAAATCGTCGAATACGAAGACGAAAGTCTTCAATTAGTGTGTGTTACCAGACCAGTGATGATATACTGCTTGAAAACGTGGCATTTGGATACAGGGCACAACGTGCAATGGAGAGGGAAAAGCTTGGTGTTTCTTTACGAGATCTAATCAGAAATGAGGAGCTCCGTAAACTAACTAAGGTCGCTGACATAGCCCGACAGATTAGCAAGCTGAAGTGGCAATGGCAGGACACATAGTACGCAGAACTGACGGTCCATAGTCCAGTAAAATTAATGTTTGAAAGGGAGTTGAGATGTCGTTCTTTGTTGCAGCACCTATGGCAAATGCTTAAATTGATTTAGAACAAGTTAAATGAACCATAAATAGTAAAGATATTAAAATATTTGCAGTGGAACAAGAAGTGATGGTGAGAGACAGTAGAAAATCATTGGTCTTTGCCTATCATGTACTTTGGGCTTTGTGGCAGGTTGTGGCGAGTTTAAACGCTTTGTTTAAAATCTCAATTAAAACTTTTATCTGATTCCGATATTACGATATTGAGTCGCTCAATATCGGAATTGAAATATCGGATTTCGCAGTCCGAGATTCCGATATTACGAGATTCCGAGATTCCGATATTCATGCCCTAGTTGAAACTCTGTCAATATGTGCACATTTCTCACGCCAGCCTGCTCTTCCGATCCTTTTTGACACAGTTCAAATAGGACAGCTGTTCCAGAGCGCTTTCTGACTCTATATTTCTACGCATTTACGTTTTGAAAGTTATTATGTTAGATTAATTAAAATGCCATATAAGACCTGAAAATTATGTTAGATAAGTTAAAATGTATAAAGACCAATAAATAATACTGGTATTGATTTGATCTGATAGATATAAAAAATAAAACTGAGGAAATAATTTTACACATACAGTATACTACGTACACGCTACTACAAGTTTTGGTACTTTTACAAAAAAAATATACCTTTTGCTCATTTTTCATCCTTGAATTTCTCATGCTGCAAAAGGTGCTAGTTCGGTTTTAATCCTCTTTAGGATATCTTGAGGAGGGCATACTCAGCGCGTAGTATATTAGATATGCTTTAGCATCACATTAGAGCCTTATGCACCGGCCTAGGTCTCACATGTCAATAAGGTTTTACTTTTAATCTTATTACTTTTATGTCGAACCATAACTTATAACTCCTCCTATGTTCTTCTGATTAATTACATTGCGGGTCCAATGACAGTTTAACTTTCCCCCGGGATAAACTTGACCTTCACTGGTTGTGTTTTTATTGGGGGTCAAGCTATAGATTCTGGCTACACAGGAGTTGCAGCGGTGGGAACGAGAGGTGGGAATAGTCCCGTATTTTTTTAAACCTTTTTATAATATCAAAGAACTGGCTGTTATCCCAGATCCTACGTCGTCTATCCCTGTCGTCCGCAAACACGTGCGTCACGCCCCGCGTCCGAGCAATACTCGAACAAACCGAATTGGCTTAAGGTGTCGTTTGAATGGGGCTGTATTGACCCGGGGGAGCGTGTGGAATCTTCATTATCTACTGCCTTTCCTTCTATTTATATTGCGTCAAATATTTAAAGTTAAATATTCTCAATTGAAAGTAGGACTGACAGTTCTGGATATGAAGATTTTAGCTTCGTCTGTTACCTTTGTCTGTCAAGAAAGGCTGCAATGCGGGAGAAATGTTGTGTTCCGGCAGTTAGAGGTAAGATAGCCAGTTCCTCTGTGGTTGGGGATTCCGGGTGAAGCTCGCTTCCACCTTCGGCCTGATCGTCACTTACCATCAGGTGAGATACAGGCCAAGCTTCCTCGTTGTGGATAAAAAAAAATGGCAACGGATTGTACAGCGTGCCACCAAAACAAGGTGTGACGACCACGACCTCTTTTTTGTGCTTAACAAGGCAGGTATTTGACCGCAATCACACCTGGTGTTAAATGAGTTGCAGTCTAGGATGGTACATTTCACTCTCGCCTTAAAAAGGCCCGGATTATAGTATTCGGTGTAAGCGGAGTTACATTAAACAATTTAACAGTCGTCACATCGCATCAAACTGTGACATGAAACACGAAATCGTACGAAAACGCCACGTCACATCAACCTACCCAGTCGACACAGGTTTAACACGCCCAAAGTCAGACCCATCATAAAGCCGTTACCTTCATGTTTGTAGTTAACATCGCAGAGGAAACGCGTCCCTTTATCTAGGCTCAAACTAGATAATCTCCTTTCAGACGCCTGTTTATAGAAAGGATGAGGGTCCTTTTATCCCCGACGAATTCAAATTACCCCTCGCGGGGAAATTACCCACGCAGGGAGATTACCTACAGCGTGACATTCAAAACTACTCGTGTAAAAGTTTTGGGAAGTTTTATTTCAATAGTCAGAGAAACCAATCTGATGGATCGGTTGGGGAAGTCCCAGGATTTATAGTTTGAAGGCCAGCATTTTCATTTGGTGTTTCAGGTAGTTCGTTTAATTCTTTGTTGGAAGTAAACGAACCGCCCCGGGTTAAAAAATTACATATTAAAGCAGACTCTGCACGATCTCTACACGACAGTTTAAGGGGATGGTTGCTTTGGTTCTAACAAATAGAGCCAAAGCACACGATGCGTTGTGGTGCCGCATCGCTCGTGTATCCGCCACAGATATTACTAGGCGACGCATCGACACCGCTCCGGCGTCGCACCGCTGCTGCAACGCATCGTGTTCTTTGGCTCTTACTTCATCACGTAAAAACTACTGGACGAATACTGATAATACACTTCTTGTAATATGATCGTTTAGTTTAACGAGTTATCGAATGATCCGTACAGTTCGCTAATTAGAACACATTTCCACAATTAACCGTTAAAAATGCTCACTAATTAGGGCAATTACCACCACACGCTAAATCACGAAAATTACAACTTGACGTTACATTACGGAACAAAATGCAGTTAAAGTTAAAAACAAGTAATTGCCGAATCACGTGCACCGCAGTTTGTCTCTCGGGGTGCGGCGAACTTTGTAGTTCGAAAACGAATTAAAAGCATCGATTGCATGTAATGCCGTTGGAACTAAAGCACACTGAAGTTTGCTCGTGAAAGTTTAACGATATTAGGACGTTTACATCGGGTTTGTCGGATACTACCATCGATTGTGGGTTGTTCTAACACACAAACTAAGCAAAACTTTACAGTCCCTAGTACCTACAATTATTTATTTAAATCGACAAGAAGCTTAATTATTAGTTAGTTTAGTTGTTTCAGGAGGACTCTCCATTCTCATAGACAAAAGGGCAAATGCAGGATTTATGCCCGTTTTCACCATCAATCCCTGATTGACCCCTATCACAGGAATTTTGTTTTCATAGGGGTCACTTAAAGATTAGGGGTTGATGGTGAAAACGGGCATTAGTCTACTAGTATACTTTCCACAATGCCGCAATGGTCAGACTCGTTTGTTGGGGAGGCTTGATATTTTTCTCACTTACATTTCGAACTTCTTGTAACTGCGCTCTGATGATTGTGAGACTTACCTGAAAAAAGGTAAAGGTATACAGTTAGTAAATTATTATGAAAAACATAATAGTAATAATCAAATAAGGCGCCTTTAAAACATTACAAAGTAACGTGACGCGACGTGGCAATGACGCGTCAACAGCGAAGGTTTAGGACCTTGTCCAGGAGGGCGAATTATTACTAGCAGCCAATACATTGCGTCCACAAGACAGGCGCGAATTGAAAATTCGCGCGTAAATTTCGTCACTCGTACATACGCTCGTGTTCGCATGAAGACATTCGCCCTCCTGGACAAGGCCTAAAACATTTCGAAACTAATTCTTTCAGATTACAGCAACTTCTAAAACTTCTAATCTCACAAACACTTTATTTGTCCGGAACCCGCACCGGGGTTCATTACAGGAGTAGCAGGCTAATGGCGGGAACATCTATAATTTCATCATGGCGGCGAGGAGCGGGATACAATTGAGGCGAGCCTTGATGAAAAACTGGAAGGATTTGATTTAAAACATAATTACTGGTGAGGAACTGGGACGGCTCATGGCGGGGTCGATTTGTTGGGTTATGGTAGTTTTTTTTAGTCTAGTTATACCGAACTTTTTTTGAAGGGAAATTTGCGTGTACTGGCCACTTAGAAACTTTCGTTGCAAAATATTTAAAAAAATAGTAAACAAAAAATTAGGTTCTTCTATGTTTAAAATCATATTACGTTCTTCATTTGTTTTGACAACGTCGTATGGCAATATCAATATTGATAAGAAAAAAAAAAACATACGGGTCGAATTGAGAACCTCCTCCTTTTTTTGAAGTCGGTTGATAAGTAGTGAAGCAGTGATCGAAGGATCGACTTTGGTTTGTCTGCGGAATTGCTAGTGTATTGACGTGGGCTACTATACTTTAATTTCTGATCTTTATAAGAGTCAAATAGTGCTATTGTAAAACAGTAGTTGTCAAAGAAGCTAAATTAACAACAAAATTGGCGCATGTCAACTGTTATTATATTATATAACAAAAATAAATAAATGTAAGTATAGCTCAGAATAAAATACATTTCGTTCAACATTCTCTTTATAATGTGCCAGCAAAGAGAATGAGAGAGAGCACACATAATTTTTTCATACCCTTAATGATTCCATTTGCTGGATACCTCCTGCTTTTACATTATTATGCATGCAGTGCGGTTAACATAACGGTGCTCTTTTAAAAATAATATTACGGGAATTTCCTTCCTGAGTGAAAATGGGGGAGTGCGTTACACAAAAATGTGTTTATATTTTACGTTTCAGTGTTTACGTTACAGATGGACTTACAGGCTTCGGAAGTGTTGAGTTCGATTCTCAGATGTGACACAAAAATTGAAATTTGAATTGACGAATTTGGTTAGTCGTGGTGATATATTTTTGGTAAGTAGGTACACTTTAGTTGGGGAACTCTTTGAGGTGCGAATTTTTTGAAAACTATTAACTTAAATATTGTTTAAATCATTATCTGACGATTTAAACCTTAATTGAAACTATAATTATGGAAACTATCTATCCCAAATCGTATTAAATATTAAACAATTTTATAAATATTAATGTAAAAGCGACTGTTCACATGTCAGTTTTAGTACGGATAAGTAATTTAGAAAAAATAACATCGGTGAACTCGGCCCTTAATCGTTTTTCTAATAACCCATGCTAACCCCATAAAGGACATCGCTGGCGCCATAATTACTGTAGCCATCAATCCATCAATCCACGGGGTCCGTGATTCGACAATATTCACCTAAACAAAATAACAAATCGTTTGAAATTTAGTTAACTAATAAAAACGGACCTTTAACGCTCGAGTTCATAAAAAAATTGTGTAGGTACTTTTGACTGAAACTTTGTAGTTTTTTTTTAAATATACAGGGTGTTAGGTAAATGGGTATATGAGCCGACACTAGCCCATTATTATTCAATTTCAAATTGCATTACCTATTCATACTACGGTTGTATCTTTTCAAGGAAAATTGTATTTTAAAGTCATATTACGTGGATTAGTCCGCCGCACTAGTCGCGTCAAGTATGCTAAATTACTACGTACTAGGTGGAATAGGTATTTGGATCGAGTATTAATAAATACTAGGAATAGGTGCACCTAGTATCAAATTTACCTAGTATAACCCATCTCCAGTTAATTTGCTTAAAAAACTCTTTCAATTCATGTTTTTCTAGCACATTAACTAAAGTCAATTCGTCCCCCACAAGGGACACATTGACTCCCTAATTACATCGAAGTCATCAATCAGGGACGTTCGTGATTCGACATTATTCCCTTAAAAAAACAAAATGTACCAACAACGGCACACACTAAACACTGTGTCATCTTATACAGTGTGGTTGTGTTCCCTAGTCGATGAAGCACATGATGCCGTGCCCTGCGTGCCCAAACAACTGCACGCAGGAAGATTTAATGAACGCTACTGACAACGCCACTCGTGTAGTTTTCGGCTGATACTGTGTAGGTTTGTTGTCGACACGACAAGAAGATCTTATACAGTGTGTTTTTTTATACTTGATCAAACAAAAAGAGTTGGTTGTGGAACCCTAAGTGGTCGCATGAGACCGCGGTAACAATTGATTTCTATTGGTGTCTCGATTCGCTGGTATTTGAAGGGCTACAAAACTTTTTTCATTCAACATTTTTTCTGAAAACACCCTGTATAGTTTTACAGCAAAATTGTATAGTCTGACGTGATGTCGACTGTATTCTGGCAAACCAGCTATAAACTGTAGCAAATAACACTGCACAACAAAATTGCAACTTTTGGCTGATGATTGACTTTTATTTCATGATGTTTACTAATTTGACGTCGCTGATTCTGAATCTGCCGTCCATTTTTTCGTAGCAGCTCTTGTTTACGTGTTATAGCTTTCACTCAAAAATTGCTAAATTTCAGTCTTAATTCGCCGACAGTTCAAAAAATACTATGTTTTCTTTGTATAATTTAATATGGTAGCATTAAGAAGTGTTTGTGTGAATGATCTAAATCAATTTTATTTCATTTGCGGAGAGGATATGTTTAAATAATCCGTTTAAATGTGACAATGTTCGTAAAATTGGCTTACAAAAATTAGTTTAGGGACCCAGTGGAAATGAAAGATAAGCGTTGAATTCCCCAAAAGGCGTGGAAAAGATGCGTTGAGTTTTTACGTTTATAAACAAATAAGAATATGTGTAGATTTAGGTACGAAACCGCTATGATCTGAAAGGAACCCTTGAACCATCGCGAAGACTGATATTTTTATTTTTGAACAAAAATGGTACTAACCAAAAAATATTGAACTAAATGGTAATTTCTTGCATACGTTTGGCATGTAGATGTCTTTTCAACCCTAAGAAGTCACCTGAACCTCATGTTGATACTTCACATGAGGATTTTGAGGCGAAAACTGTCAGTGTGTTTGAGACTTTGAATGTGACCCGAAATTTTCAAAACCATGTAGCCAAGGTGGTTTAAACGATCGTTTTAGAGATTTAGGATCTTTAAGTCTTCCGAAAAGACATGGAATGAGTTATTTTGGCATTTTAATTTTTTTTTTGGAAAATCCGAAAAAATCTTACTATTCTTACACATCGAACAACGTATGAGTCACTTACAAACATGTTTTTTAGGTTGGATGTAATATAAACATCGAATTACACTCTCTTCGCAATCACCTGAACAATTTTATCACAACTCTTAAGGATCTAAGTGAAGAACATGGCAAGCAAATCCACCAGGGCCTTCGTACGATAGAGGGACGCTATCAGGGCCACTGAAATGCACACATGATGGCTGACTGCTGTTGAATCATTCAGAAGAGCTGTCTGCCTTCAGCATCTGCAAGGAAGTCAAATAAAAGAAAGTTTTTGCAACTTAACAACTTAATAAAAGAGGATCATCTCTAAAAAAAGAGTGTTTTTTTACAAAAAGACCCAAGTGTCATATTTTTTTAACCAGAGCTGATACAGATATTTCAATCACAGATTTGAAATCGTCATTAAAAATTGGACTAATATCATGTAACATAACCCAATCATCAGAATTGCTGTTGTGCAGTGTAATACACTGTGAGATTTATGCATTCGCGAAATGCAACGGGTTCCCGAAACGGCCGACAGGGCGGCGCCACTAGAGGAAACGAGTTGATTGTTTGAGTGAAATATTCAGCTAGCGGCAGGAAAATAAGAAAGGCTTGGCAATGTATGTTTTAGAGACACTGGCGAGATCTGGTAGTTTAAATATTGTTGCTTAAATGTGTGTTTCCATGATTCAGTGGACGTCATTTGGCTGAAACGAACGAAAGGTGAATTTTCAAGGTAAAAGCTTCAAAGAAATTAGTACATGATTCTCATTAAGAATATCACTCAATGCTGTAAATACCTCATTGTTGTGTCTAATGTGTACATTTTAGTTGCGCTCTGTAGCGTAGATGTGTCTAATAAATAAATAAATCGACCGTCAGTCAAAACCTACACATTTACAATAAAGCTCCACAGTAAAGTATTTTTTTCCTATGTTTCTTCATACACCACAAAAAGGATATTTTTTATTTCACCTTCGGACGAAACTTACGTCTTTTTTATTTCACTCTGTATAATTTCACACAACAGCATGTAATTTCCCAAGAAAATGGTGAGGCCTGTTCGCATCCCGGTGCAGGTAATAAAACGGGAGAGGTTCGCGGGATTTTGCTTTACGACGTTGTACGTGTAAGGATGGTGTAAGGTTGTAGATCTAAGGAAAAACGTTGAAAGAAATCAAATCAAGAAAATATAGAGTAGGCAAGGCATAGTGGTAATAAAGGTAATACTATATTTAATTTAATTCATTTAGGTTTCGTTCGTTCGTTTCAGCCAAATGACGTTCACTACTGGACAAAGGCCTCCCCCAAGGTTTTCCACAATGAGCGGTCCTGTGCTGCCCGCAACCAGGCTCTTCCCGCAACCTTTACCAGATCGTCGTCGTCGTCGAGTCGGTCCACCTAGTAGGAGGCCTGCCCACGCTACGTCTTCCAGCCTTTTACGTTGACATTCCTTCATTGTTCCTGACATTTAGGTTTACTTAATGCATAAAATGATGTACTTTTTATGCAAAAAATAAAGTGAAAAGATCTTCATCTACTGTGTTTGGAATAGGCGTAGTTATAAAATGTTGCATTTCGCACTTTTCCTTGTTGGAAGACGTCCCGTGTTACGCTTGCCAAGTTTGCCAAAGCATCTTCTTAAAGCTATAAAGATTTTCCTACTAAATGATGATCCACATTGCACATACAATTCATGGATTTTTTGGGGCTTTCCCATCTTTCCCCAACAGAGAGGAAAAAGGTGAATTTTTGAGTGAAGATGAAACGAAAATTGTCTATTTTCCCCATTCAGAGGAAGCCTGTCGGAGGCCGATGGGAAATACACCATTTTTTCCCTAATTTTCTTAAATACCCACATCTACTCAAACTAAATCAACAGTTAAAATGCTAACTAAACACTGCCTTCGCAAAACTGCAAGCACACGAATCCCGACGCACATTTTAGACTCGAATTTAACGGTAAAGGGCGACCCAAATCCATTTTGGAGGTACACGGAGTCAGGGCCATAATCCGTTATTGGTTCATAAAAAACAAACCGATCCACCTCCGTGTTATATTTATTTACGGAGTAAACATATACAATACAAACAGAGTTGTATACGTTTGTACGGTAACATACGTTCGGAGCGACGCCTCACGAGTGTATTTGCATGGCTGTAGACACATTTTATTGGTTTAGGAGGCAAACAAGCTTGGTGCGACTATCGTGGTAATCTGAGTCATATGTGGAAGGTTTAGTTTCTTACAATATTTATTTAAGTGAGCGTAATCTCATCAGCAATTTCTGTAACGGAAACCACATTGAAATTGTCAGTTTTTCATTTTTTCCCACCTCATGTTGTTGGACTTTTTCTACCTCTCATTTTCACCACTGTATGCTTCTGCAGTGCCCATCAATGATACTCAATTGAAGTTGATAATTAGCTCAGTCTCTTAGCAAAAGTGGTTCATTTAGAATAATTACATCATTATTTACCACACTCATACATATACTTTAAATAGATATTACATACTTTTACAGTACAAAAGTTATTTAAATTACCATTGGTTAGATATAAGAATGAGTTATCAAAAAGGATTCTAAGAAGAAAAACCCGAGCTTAAAAGGCCATTTTGTTAAAAAAACATTTACTACTCATTATTTTACTGAAATTTGCTCTCAATAACCGCGGTATTGTGAGCTTGGCCTAAGGGCCCTCGAGTAAAGGGCACGCGAGAGACTCTCAAATTAAGAACTCGTCGGAACTCGCCCTTGCTATATCTTATCTTTATAATTCAGCGACCTCTATCAGGATTTACCTGGTTATTTTACCTCCCGGTTTGTGGAAAGATGGATAAAAACGCTTTTTAAAAGTGTTATCTAGCTAACTAAAGTTAAAGCTAGAGATTTAGTAGCTCAATTTGTACGTCAGAAAACTTTCTCGTGATTACAGTACAATAAGCATCGCTCTCTCTGTCTGTTTTAAATCAATTAATGAACTTTATTTCATATAGGTACAGACGACAGCACATTAGACTACCCATTTTTATTGAAAATTCGCTCTTATCATAACTGCATTGGACCCCACAGTGTTTAGTTTTTGACGTTTATTCATAAGCCGTTGAGATTTTGGGGTTGGCAACACCTTGGCGTGCCGACCTCTACTTACTTCTTGCCTTCGTCTACTACTCTTAACTATCACGATAAATTGTGATGCATTATGGTAGGTAACTACTTAACTAAAATAGCAATATAACCCCAAAATCTCAGCAGCTTATGAATAAACGTCAAAAACTAAACCATATCATCATTAGCGAGTAGAAATTTCCAAATAATCGCCGGCTGGCCCGGATCAAAGCCGCGTTAGCTAAAAACGGGCAAGAAACGTCCAGCTAGGGCTGTCATAGAATTTATGAAATCATGAATTATTTACAAGGAGTTATCACCCTTTTACAGATTAATTTCAACATACTCGTACCTATGTTATACCTTTCCGTGTTTTCAACAGATAGACTGTAAATATAGGTTTTTAGATAAGTATTCGAAGTTAGAGGATCCTTCGATCTATCCCCGTCGTCCATTGACCAATTGCGGTGACTACTCCTAACACAAGCAGTTACTTTACTTGGAGGAGTTTATAATAAGTCAGTATAACAAATGTTTCTTAGATAAACTTCTATTGATCTCTAACCAAGTACGGCTATTGCCAAAGAAAGGATGGTTTGAAATTTTATTCTGACCTTACTCCATTGGCCTGATCATCACTTTCCATCAGGTGAGAAAAAAACCTTAAATAATATCTTTTATTATATGAATTAGTTATCAATTTATTAATGTAAATATGAAAAGCTGCCAACCCTACCCGCCGGGTTCCGGCGTCCGGTTTTTGCCGCCGGACAGAGAAAAGGCGGGCCGTGACGACATGCTGCTGTCGTTGTTTTTCGTCAATTTTCTATCGATACCGTTATTTTTGCCATTAACGATAATGGCTGTATCGTTATAATATAAAGCGGCACGTGCTGTGGCTTGCTCGTGTCTTAATTAGGGATGAGTGATGACATTTTCTTCGTAGAATATGAAGCTCTTGTTAATTAAATATTATCTTTGAAGTTTTAAAGTAGCTCGTAGGAATTGTAAAAATAGGCAACGTAAAAGTCAGAAATTTTATGAAGAAAATTGTAAAAAACCGGTTTAAAACAAAATAAACAATAAGTAGGCAGAGCTTTTTTGTTTTGGATGTTTGTTCTATTTTTAGAATAATGGGAGAAGTATCCCCTGCCCCACCGCTTAGGGATTTGCTGAAGGACGTTAATAAAAGGTATATTTTGGACAATATTGAATATAGTCAATCAAAATCAAAATCAAAAATATTTATTTAATTTAGACCACAAGTGGCACTTATGAGTGTCCGAAATTTAAATTTGTTCTGCTAAAACACATTGTAATTCTTACTCAAACTTCATTTCTATTTTTTTATATATTGTATCAGCTTGATAACAATCTCACTGGAGAGTCGTAGATGCGATCTAGGGTAGTATGAGCTGGCCCTTAAGATGCTCTTCATCCGTGACTAGAAAGCCTTGGGGTGCATATTAAAAATATTTATGAAGTAGTAAAGCCTGATCCGTGCGCACGTAGAATTTTGTCCAATGACCCCAAGCTACGCACAGTCGCGACAGCAATACAATATGTAACAAAAACACCGTCCGATCCGAAAGGGTCATAAAGTAGCTTTAACAACATTACCAAAACAAGTATCAAAATTACGTAATTAATAAAAACAACTTTTTTATCGATTTTTAAAGTCAATAAGTTTAGCAATGATTTACCCTACAACGGGGAAATTTTCAAAAAGCGTTAACACTCTGTCGGCGCGCGGCTTTTTTTAAGACGCTGGGGGTCATGACCTTATGACGTCGCTACGCGTGCCGGCGCATCTCTACCCCTCCCGCGTACCCTCTACACTGCAGTTCGGATTGCCATGTAAGCTATTTTATTTTTGTAAATTTTGTATTTATTTTTCATGGGGTATTTTTTTTATAATATTTTATAAAAATTATTACACAAATGGAATCTTAACTCGATACCTGTTAACACCTTAATGGATCGGACGGTGTTTCCGTTACATATTGTATAATTACGCGCGAGCGATAAAGATGGGTAGCTTGGGGTCATTGAACAAAATTCTACGTGCTCACGGACCAGGCTTAGCATGGTTTTCTTTCATAACTACTACAGCTGTAATATTAATCCATCCATCTATATTATAAACACGAAAACGAGTTGTTTATACGATTCTACCATTAGTTTTTAAAAACGTAGACGATTTGTCAAGATAGTAAATTCAAAGATGATTATGAAAGTTTTAATGGTTCTAAATTACGATAACCAAAATGTATTTTCACCTTTAGTAAGAATTTTGAAGATATTTATGTCAAAATATTTCACAGTTTTCGAACTCTTTTAGACCTAAAAAAACTACTAAACTTATAAATTATCATCAGGACACTTGTTTACGCGTTCTACATGTTTCTCCCACTTTAACGTTACACGGAATGTTCTATTCGGATCAAAAAGAAAGCGGGCGAGTCGCAGAGGCACATAACTCACATTTATTACGTTTCACGCACGAAGCGACACATCTCGGATTGTTTACGAAGAATATTCATCACGTTTCAGGATCACTGTCTACTGAGTTATAGAAGGAAATGTGAGATGAAGAACATAAAATATTTATCGTGTTCGTATTGAATTAGGGAACGCTTTTTCAATTATATGAGCGTGTATTTATGTCTACAGTCGACGCCACGTCAAGTCAGTGACATCTATGTTTAAGAGAAGCTATTTTTATACAAATACAAAAAATATACTATGTTTTTTTTGGATTTGTATTAAAATAGCTTGTTTTGTGGACTAAAATGAAGATAGATGGATTTGATAAGTACACACACGGTTAGAGTCAATTACAGTACAACCAGATCTTCGATTATTAGTAATTTTTATCATATGGTAGAGTCGGCTAATCTACGTATGTAAAGCATGAAATAAAATACAGTTTATGACTTTCTACTATTTTTTAACTTAGGTAGTAAAAATATTTATGTAATACATTGAGAACAAAAAAACTAAAACATCTGCCAAAAAACATTGGTGGATTTTTATTCTTTTTGCGTGTTTTTCCTAGTCGCGCTTCAGTATACAACTATCCTTACTATCTGTGCGCCTTCCACTATCAATCATGCCGTTAAATCAATTTGCCGATTACTTTTTTGCCGTCTGAGTGGGAGACGCGCTAAAAAATGATGATGTGGTTTTTTTCTCATTACTCAAATGGCGCCGTTCTGGCTATTTTTTCAGATTAAAGGTATACCTACGCACATTGTGTTAGAATTATGTTAAATAAACTATTCCAAATAGAAAAATAAATTAGACACACTCAAAAACGTATGAAATGATTATAAAAAGGGATTATAAGTTGGTTATTTATACTTAACTAGCTTTTGCTTGTGGTTTCGCGCTTATTAAAATAGTTCTATTTATTCTTAGCAAAAAAAGCTCATGAAAAAGCTTTAGCTTCAAAAATTATGGATTCTAACTTTCAATTCCTATATCACCCCCATTGAGGGTTACATTTCGATGAATATTTTTTTGGTCCTCGTCTACGTCTTAAAAAAAAACAACACCTGTGAAAAAGTATAATAATTATAAGTCAGCAAGTCAGGCTTTTCCTTTCTACACGACTAACTAGCGTAGCGGATTTTCTTCAAACTATTCTTTTCTAAAAGACACCTTTTTACGAACTTTGGCGTCATCTTGAAACTTGCGCACTTCATAGTACGAAGCCAACTTTAAAATGAGCATGCAAGTTTTTTAATTTCCCCTCTAGAGGCGCTTGCGTCGAAAAATATTGGAACTCAAAAAGTAAAGTTAGTGGAATAGTTCTTGGAACTGGGAGTCACTTTGCTGTCTTGCAAACGGTATGAGAAAACGTAAAATTTAAGTTAGCTACTTTTAACGCGTGGCATGCATTGTAATATGTTATTTTCCCTATTTTTGTCAACTAAGGAATATTCAGCATTTGAAATTACGTAACAAACTGCGTCTATGCAGTTTCCCTAAGAAGAAAAGTTTACAACGCACANCGAAGATATTTTAATTTCTATGAGTTTAGAAAATTTATATGTAAATAGGGTTGTCATCTGAATATTTTTTAGTTTTTTAAATGCCGTCTGTAACAATACGGTTATAATGCCTTTGTTAGATAACTATTGAAATTCATTGCTTTTACCATTATTAATTTGTCTGGTCGAGTTTGATAATTATAGAGCAAATTTCAGTTAATAGTGGTTTTGACCGATGGCCTTAGGGGGCGTCCATAAATTACGTGAGACTTTTAGGGGGGGGGAGGGGGTCAACAAAAACCTCACTAAATCTCACGTGGGGGAGAGGGGGGGTCTCAGGAAATATCACGTAATTTTTTCCGCAAGAAATAGAGAAATAGAGTTTGCCAGAAAACTGGGTTTAAATCTTAAGTAAAAAAATTGGCCAAGTGCGTGTCGTGCCACGCACAGTGTAGGGTTCCGTAGTTGTCCGTCGTTAACAAAATATAA
>NW_021137098.1:0-2306 GCF_004193835.3 Ostrinia furnacalis | reverse complement strand
CTTTCACAATTTCTATTTGAAAAAAATACTTATCGAACGTAACTTACGTTATTCTGATGAGTAAACGTCAGTTGCAGGTTCACTAAGTTACCCCAACTGACAAAATACAGTTTTTCAGTAGAGCCGTTTAAAGTTTTTTTTCGTCTTAAATCTCAACTAATATTATAAATGCGAAAGTAACTCTGTCTGTCTGTCTGTCTGTCTGTCTGTCTGTCTGTCTGTCTGTCTGTCTGTCTGTCTGTCTGTCTGTCTGTTACGCTTTCCCGCTTAAACCTCGCAACCGATTTTGATGAAATTTGGCATAGAGATAGTTTGAGTCCCGGGAAAGAACATAGGATAGTTTTTATCCCGGTTTTTGAAACAGGGACGCGCGCGATAAAGTTTTTCTGTGACAGACAAAATTCCACGCGGGCGAAGCCGCGGGCGGAAAGCTAGTCAGACATAACTTTTTTCCTATTTAACCTGTTTTAGATCTGATTTTACAGAAATGCTTAGAATTCTACGCGGTTTTAGATTAAATAAAAAGAATTATCTAATATGTCTTAGTTAAGGAAATAAATTGCAGTTACACCAATGTATTTTTGTACTTTTGACAGTTACACTAATTTT
Source organism: Ostrinia furnacalis (assembly GCF_004193835.3). Classification (NCBI taxonomy): domain Eukaryota; kingdom Metazoa; phylum Arthropoda; class Insecta; order Lepidoptera; family Crambidae; genus Ostrinia; species Ostrinia furnacalis. Next base: position 1,697 of record NW_021137098.1, on the reverse strand, counting down.
ATACCAAACTTTTGGAAAAAACATAGGTCAAATTGGTGTAAGTACTGCCAAATTTAAAATAATTTGATATATTTGCTGGGTTTTGTTTGCTTAGTTGCTGTATAATTTATGTAAAAGTATTAAAAAATAAGAGAAGTCATAAAAAAATAACATTTTATCGTTTTCTTTATAATTTTTTTAAATTTTATTAGAAGTAACTTTTATTTTATTCATTAAAAAATGTTAAAAAAGCCACAGAAATCAAGAAAATATGTGTATTTAATTTTTTTAAGACAGAAATATTTAAATAACTAAAGTATTACTGTGAAACTAAGTAATTTGATTATTTTTTTAAGCTTTGACTTACCAATACCGTATTTAGCTCTACGGGGCAACTTAAACTGAAAACAAAATGGATTTAATTTCCCACCTCTTTATAGCAATGTTGAATTAAGGTCATGAGTACTACAACAGTAAAAGTAACAGAGTAACAACAGGTTAATGTTAACAACGCGCCGTGACGCCTAGTTGGCTGGATAGTTTGCTCAATTTCAATTTTTTTTTTGTTGAGCTAACTTTAACTTCTTTAACTGATACTGCTGGTATAATAATAATGTAATATGCCTTAAAACTTTCTAAATTCCTATTTTATTTCATGTTATAAACCTTAGCAAATCAGTGTCATTGCAATGTTTTGTAGCAAAATTTTTACATTATTACAGATACATAAATTCAACCTGATAAAATTATTACAATGTCAGTTACATCAAAACTGTGAAGGAAATATGAAAAGTTCACACCTGAAAATGTCCGTGTAATTGTATTTTTTTAAAGGTACAATTTTTTTACGTATACTATTCGAAAGAGCAGAAAAAACTAAGAAAAACTGTATATTTAACTCAAAAACTGTATTTTGTCAGTTACCCCAAGTGAACCTGCAACTGACGAAATGTCGTTAAAAGTTTTTCTCTAAAATTAATAGTTTGGCTGGAAAAAAATATTTTCCGTTTTCGTTGTATGGAATAAAACTTAAAGTGGTCGATTTTTTTTTTGTATTTGTATTTGTAATCTTTAAAGATATTCCAAAAAAAGTCACTTTTACTAACTTTTTTTTTCATTTTTTAGAACCACATAACTTGTGAACGGGCAACTTTAGGCGCGCGCTGATAGTGTAGGATTATAGTCAACAAGCCATTTCATTCCATACAACGAAAATGGAAAATATTTTTTTCCAACCAAACTATTGGCTTTAGGGAAAATCTAACGACATTTATATTCATCAGAATAACGTAACGTATCGATAGGTATTTTTTTCAAATAGAAATTATGAAAAATATCGCTATGTCCATAAATCGCAATTTCGATCCATAGTGTGACGTAACCTATCAATATGAATTTAAAAAATAGAAGTTGTGAAAAAAAACACTGTCCAAAATTTCGCTTTTCGATCGATCCATAATAGAAGTTTTTTTTTAAAAACATGATGATGACATTCACAACGCTAAAAAATTATTATTTTTATCTCATAAAGATAAAAGTAAATTATACCTGCTCCACTTTTACCTACTTTCGAGGGACCTTAATTTTTCAGTCGTACAAAACAAAATTTGACAGAAGAGCGCTACACGGGTTAAAATTCACATTTTTGTCCTTTGACGTTTCAAAATCTTTTGATTAAATTTCCGAACGAAACATCCTATCACTCTCTAATCTATGGT
>NW_021137097.1:0-613 GCF_004193835.3 Ostrinia furnacalis | reverse complement strand
GATATACTACTTATATACTTTTTTTTTTAAATACATAAATATTATACATAGTCACACCCAGACCCGTCACAGAAATTAAAATTCATCATTTCAATTTCTGCCCGGCCGGGAATCGAACCCGGGACCTCTCGGCATAGTAGTCCGTTCTGAACCACTACACCAAACGGCCGACATATAAAAACAATCAATGTTCTTATGTCGACCCATAGCGAAATAATCGCGTATATTGTTTTGGTTTTCACAAGCAACATCGTCAAATATGATAATTGAGTCAGGCAACGCTTCGTGGGGACTTAAAATTTCACTGTTATGATTATACTTGTAATAAGATGTGCCGGCAACATTTTCCAATACTTTTTCTAAAAATACGTATTTGGGTTGGTATAGTGACTTTGAGTATATGTCGGTTCGTCAGGGATTTGAACCTCAGATATTGTGGGCGAAATAGGGTATCGTGCAATGAGAATGAGACTTGTGTTCGAACACTTTTAATAATCGTCAAACAGAGTTCAAAATCAGCACTTAGTTCTTAGTATTACAATCTAGACTTCGTCAAGCGATAAAATAGGCACTAGGTGAAACGTGGGACAGTTCCGTGACGATGTCTTCTCTC
>NW_021137095.1:0-2253 GCF_004193835.3 Ostrinia furnacalis | reverse complement strand
GCTTCAATCATAAAGTCACTTTCGAATTTTACTTATTCTATAGGTATTTATATTTAATTTATTCGGAACTTATAATTTATAAACAATATGTTATTGAATTAATTAGTACAAAATGTTAAGGAATATATGTGGCTTGAAACAATTATTGTAAGATCTGGCTACACAATAACTTTCTTAAATCCTTGAATGTAAATAAAAACCTATAATAGGTTTCTATTTATTTTTAATACATTAGCAACTTTTGTTTTCCGTTTAAAAGAAACACTTATCTACGTTATTACATTTTAATACAAATTGCACTAGGTAGCAATGATCCAGGTTATTGGTTATTATAAATATTATAACATTAAGTAAATTTATTTCAAATTCAATTTTTATTGCACATTAAGTGTCTTTACACAAGGTCTTAAATCAATAACAATTAAACTTCAAACTAAATAATACTTAAACAGTTAACAATGTATAGATAAGTTTGTAAGTAAATATAAGAATTATTTTGAGAGGCCATGGTTCAGTTATCGCGCGGAGGTCAATAAAAAGGCAATCAAACAGTCCAATTACTAGCACGGGTCTATGTAACAAAATCAATCGGTTAGGGATCACAAAACTTCACAAAAAAACAAAGAAGAGAATATTATGTCGACAGTTCGCTAAAGCAAAAAGCAGACAGACCTCTATAAAAATACAATATTAAAAAAATACAATATATCTATTTATTTGTAACCAAATTCTATTATTAAAATTCTAAGGCTGAGTTGCACCATCTTACTTTAACTTTGACAAACGTCAAAAATCTGTAAAACTCCATACAAAAAGCACCGGTTACCGTTATAGCTACGGTCAAAGTTAGGTGGTGCAACTCAGCCTAAAACTAAGAAAGATTGAAGAAAAAGAAACATTTCTATTTAAACCTTAACCATATGACAATAAAGTGCACAATGATATTTCGTATTGCAACCTAAGCCCTGATTGTCTCTTATTGGTCGTAGTAAAAATATAGTAAACTGCGTAACCAATTAGAGACGGGGTGTGCACGTGACCGGAGCGATGCGCTTACGCTAAAATTTCTACGAAGTGGTCAGGCGGAAGAGTCCCCGATAGTACCTACCACCATGTTTAAAGCAAATAAAATTTTTGATTTGATAGTATACAGTAGAGATGAAACGGATAGTTGTTTGGCCGGATACCGGATATCCGGCGGCCGGATAGTTGGCCCATTGTCTCGTTGCATGTCGTGACAAGTTTAGCGCCGCACAGGTGCTTCGAACGCGATCAGTGGGTCTATTAGTAGACTAGACTAGTCACGCTATAGCGACCGGCGCTCATTTTACTCACGAAGGCTTACAGGTCGTGCAGTTCGGCAGCGTTACCGGTGCTTGCCGGCGTATTGCCCGCCGACCTGGAAGTCTCTCGTGCAGGACGACTTGCGGAGGGAATCCAGCTGGCCCCCAGGGAGCGCCGGGAATTGAAGCGCACCATTAGAGGGGATGCCGTGGCCCTTCGGCAGGAGGTGGGATGCCAGCAGCGACGGACGTGAGCTGTACCAGTTCTTTCCCATCGTGGCGGTGAGGCTCTCACTCGGCTGGGTAGAACCTGATACGTGGTTTCCCAATTGTTAACTGGGCACGGGTGCTTCAGGCAGCGCCTACACAGGATGACGCTGTGCGAGTCTGCACTATGCCCATGCGGCGAGGAAGTCGAAGAGAGCCGCGATCACGCACTTTGGGAATGTAACCTCTATGACGAAGCTCGACAGAAGATGCTGGATGCGATACGGAGAGCCGAGCGAGGACCTGTTTATCACCAGGACCTCACGAGTAGTCGCAGTAACTGGATCGCGCTGCGCGAGTTCGCGCACTCCTGGCACACAATCAGGCGAAGTTATGAGAAGAAGTGATGACATTTATCAACGATAGCAGCCCGACGCGAAGTACCGTATTTGTGGTGTCAAGCCCCAGAAGGGGGAGAATTGACTATGAGAAGGGACAGGGATCAGAGAAATTTGTAGGGAGTCAAGCAAAGCGCCCGGGAAAAGAGCCCAGAGCAAGTACCCGCGCGCTCTCCCGAGATTCGGTTCGTACGCCGTGAGGCAGGAAGAACCATGGGTGGTGGTAGTCACGCTATAATAGAGAAATCAATTTTTAAGCTTCTAGTCCTAAAATTCTTCTTCTTGTCGTGTCGGCAACAAACCTATTCAGTGTCAGCCCAAAACTCTGCTACAAGAGTGGCGTTGTCAGTAGCATTAATCAAATC
>NW_021137093.1:0-782 GCF_004193835.3 Ostrinia furnacalis | reverse complement strand
TAAAATACTTAAATATTTAAGGGGGCTCCTATACAGTAAACGTGACTTTTTGCAGTTTTCTGCTCGATATTAAAACGTAAACATGTGAACCCTTGAAATATTTACATAATATTTAGTTGCATATCTACTTTAAAAATAAATCATAAAATTAAAATAAAATAAATATTAAAAGGGGGGCTCCCATACAAGAACAGAGTCGCACGGAATCCTTCGTGAGCGAATCCGACTCGCATTTGGCCGGTTTTCTATTTGCTGTCTACTTCTGACCGAGTCTGCCAGTCGTTTCTAGGATTGACTAGGCAAAGCCCGATACAGATTATTTTAGTTTCGACGTTTGACTGAACAGTTTAGGCACTTCTAGGTTTGACTTAGTCAAAGGTCGAAATTAGAATTCACTTCGGGGTTTGCCTGAAGGCCTTGGTCAAACCTAGGATAAACCAGTCATTCCGCGAAGAGACTGCATATCGACCTTTGACTATGACACATATATCAACGGATTTAAGACTGGACTGGCACCACCTTACAATGTCATCCTCTCATTGTTATCTGTAATGTAAATTATTTTTAAAATGTATTTAAAAAATAAAATGTTCGTTTTATTATTTCAATAATCTGACCTCTCAACTCAACTACACTACACAAACACCTTTGTTCGCAACTGTACTGACGAAACCTCGATATTATACCGTTCATTTAAGATGGCAAGCTTTTTCCTGCGGTAATGCACTCCAGGTAACCGTGTGTGATGCTTTTAATTGCTCATAGTGATTTTCGATACAGAG
>NW_021137091.1:0-2412 GCF_004193835.3 Ostrinia furnacalis | reverse complement strand
TTGACTTACTTGACTTATGGTCCTATGTCCCCTAGATGGGGCAGAGGGCGTCCACAACAGTCCTCCATCTCGTTCGGTCTTGAGCTTCTCGCTTGATCTCGCTCCAGGTCTTGCCGATCTTCTTCGCCTCTTCCGCTACAGTGCGCCGCCAAGTTTGCCTGGGTCGACCACGTTTGCCCACTGCAAGTCAAAGGCCTCCCCCAAGGATTTCCACATCGACCGGTCCTACATTTCTCGCATGCAGGTACTTCCCGCGACCTTCGCCAGAATACTTTGAATCTTAGCTAAGTCGAAATACTGTTTATATTTGCAGACCCAAATAAAGCATGGATGTACGATTACCTGGTCCCAGGGCCCAGGGCAAAGGGCACCACGTTCCAAGCTGCTATGAAGCTTACTATCATCATTGGGCAGGTTTTTGGTCTGCTACCTGTTGTAGGAGTGTCTGAGAAAGATTCATCTAAGATAAGGTCAGTTGACACATCTATAAAAATGTAAACACGAAAGTAACTTTGTCTGTCCTTACTAACTTTAATGACTTACGCCCTAATGACTTACTGTGCGTGGCCGCACAGGGTCACACACGGACCAATCACAAAGCTCTATTCAACGCTGTGCGTTCGATTTGCTGCAGCAAAGCAAGCATGGTTTGTGAATACGAGTGTTACAATTATAACCCAACGGTGGACTGATTTGTGATCCGAGAAACGCGAGTTTAGTACTCCATTGCTGCTGGACTATTTTATGGTGAACCCCGTGTACCTCCGTAAAACTAGCTTATTTAGCTTATCAAGTGGGACTAATAGTTTAAAAAACAAATCCCAAGTAGGACTATAGGACACACGGATCGACGTAATAACGTTTACTCGTATTTACTACACTTCTTTATATTTCAAGACATTTTGAATTAATATAACCAACAGCTCTTACCTGCTGTGTTTAATAATCTTAAATTGATATTACGAGTAGATCTAAGACGGTCTCATTAAATGGGTATCTTTGAGGTCGTTTATAAATTTGAAGAACTTAGAGATTATGTTTTTGGCTTTAATCTTTTAAAAAATATTTTACTACATATTTTTCTAAGAAATTAGTTTGAAATAAATACGAAATTACATTTTCCTCAAGAACGTAATCGGTTTTCGTAATTACGCCCGTATTCACAAACGATGCTTGCTTAAGTGAAGCAGCAAATCGAACGCACAGCGTTAAATAGACCTCTGTGATTGGTTCGTGTGTAACCTCAGACCTCATAGTAATGTTTGTAAATACTGGCATTAGTATCAGATTATTTTTGTTGAAAAAGAGCACCTATTTCAACTTACATAAGTTTCCACGTTCTGCTTGATGTCATCGATTGTACAGTCAGCGTTATAGATGACCCACGCTGAACTGTTCCACCAAACTCAATGACAGGGGGCGCTACCATCGTTCAAATATATGGTTTCCAACATGGCAAAAATGGGAATCAGCGATCCGGTATTGACTGTGGCGCCCCGCTGTCAATGTCATGGATAGGACAGTTCAGTATTTTGGAACTATAAGTAGTTCGTGACATCAAAGATGCCAAAAAGTTCTAGACTAAGAGCTAGTGAACGTGACATTTTATAAAAGCTATAAGTTTTTCAGATGACCGACGATGACCCAAACTTCATAATTCACCAAGATTATATCCTATATTGGGAGAATACGCTGAAAAACTTTCAGCTTTTATAAAATGACGTAGGTCTGGCGTTCACTAGCTCTTAGTCTAGAACTTTTTGGCATCTTTGAAGTCATGAACTATTTGACGCTGACTGTACCTAGTTTTTTTTTAGATTCACTATCTTCTCGTGGCGATGCCTATACAGCTGCCTGACTATTATGGGCCAAAGCACGTTCATGGTGTTCTGTATCTTGAGCTTAGTCAAGAATACCGAAGAATCGTTGTCTTCAAACAGTAAGTTTATCAGCAGTGATTAGTCCATAGAGTTATTTTTATAGACATGTTAAAGCTTGACACACACGGTCACAGCTGGACACAAGTAGTAAGGCTCTGGATGCAGGCCGCCACTAACTGGCCAATCTGGAAGTCGTTGGGGGAGACCTACTAACAACGCGGTCGATTAAACCAGAGTAAATACAAATGAGTAGGTCATCTTCATAGAAACGCACGGAGCGCGGTTTGTATGTGAGCGCGTGCCAATACGTATGCGGCTCGCACGCACACACTGACAAAATTCAGCGCACCTCACCGTTAATCCACGCTAAATTAATTTTGTCAGTGTGTGCGTGCGCGCCGCATACGTATTGGCGCGCTCACATACAAACCGCGCTCGGGCGTTTCTATGAAGATGACCTACCTACTCATTTGTATTTACTCTAATTAAACTGCGCACCTGGCGACTGTAACGTCACATCGCCGCTCTGGTA
>NW_021137090.1:0-943 GCF_004193835.3 Ostrinia furnacalis | reverse complement strand
CCGAGTGCGCTTGCGACTTTGATTGTTTTCTCGTGCGGATAGTTAGTGTGTGAACGTGTATGAGTGTGTGAATGAGTGTTAGAAAGATGCCTAACCATACGTACAGTGCTCGTGAGTACGTAAACATGGTTTACTGTTATGGGAGGGCACGTGGAAACGCATCTGAAGCCCTGCGGGCTGTAGGTATCGGGCTGAACATCCTACAGCGCACCACCGTACTGATGCACGTATTTTTGTTCTGGTTGTACAACGTCTGTTGGACAATCAGCCGATTGTGCCTCCGTCCGCCTCGTCAAGGCGTGTATTGTGTCGTATTTGAGGAACTTAAATACCGGTCTGTACGTGAAGGAATACTGGAGCGCGTACATCAAAACACGCATTACCGGGCACGCGTTTGCTTGCACGTGCAAGCAGTTGCAGTTCGAGCCACAACTTGTCCGGTTGGTGCGGCCGATTCCAGACGACGTCGAAGGGGATTAGTCGGTAAGTAGGGTAAGTGCGCTAGTTTTCGTCCAATTATCGGAGTTGCCAACTTTGTGATGCGAAATGAATATCTTAAAGTACCCTTACTCGTATGTATCATATGTCATTTTAGTCCTTATATAGTCTACTTTACGTTAATATTATATGACAATAAGTAAATACCACGGGTTTTTTTATAAAAAATATTTTATGCAAAAGAGGCGATTTCACTAGTTTTCGTCCAAAAAAATCAGTTTTCGTCCTAGTGTACGCTAGTTTTCGACCACTGTGTAGAAAAAAGGGTGCAGTTGAATAGTAACTATGGATTGTGGTATATCATTTGAAAGGTAATTTTGTTAGCTTTCAAATGATAACAAAAAGATTTAAATAAGTTTCTTACCTGAATTTAGGAAAATATTGCAATAGGTCGAAGGACAAATGGACGAAAACTAATCTACAGGAATAGCTAATTTTGGTTTTC
>NW_021137089.1:0-1153 GCF_004193835.3 Ostrinia furnacalis | reverse complement strand
TGCCAGTAGGATTATGATGCTACAAATTTCTTTTTTATTTGCCTTTTTGAACAGAAGGCATTATGTGCATTCGCTCTTTTTATTATCGTTTTTGAATGTGTAGAGGATGCTTGCGATTTCATATTCTTCACTCGTTTACTCACATGTTTATTTAGCTGACAGAAGTAATATTCATCATCATCATCATCATTTTAGCCATAGGACGTCCACTGCTGCACATAGGTCTCCCCCAATGATTTCGGTCGGTAACGGCCTGCATCCAGCGCCGTCCTGCTTGCTACCTTTATGAGGTCGTCGGTCCACCTTGTGGGTGGACGTCTTACGCTGCGCTTTCCAGTTCCAGAAGTAAATGTGGGAGTCGCATCGTGTCAGCCACCGTACTGCGAGATTGGCCGCGAAGAAGCCGCTTACATTTATAACCTCCGGCCGAGAGGTCCGAGAGGCTGTCTCGCTCGCACACCCACCGCGGGATCTCCGTGGATATAACCTACGCTCGAGAGGACAGATATTGCTGTCCCGCTTCCTCTATGGGAGTGCGCGGGTACGCGCTGAAAGTTTCGAAGTTTTCATGTCGTGTGCGACAACCAATGTTTCTGTCTCTTTTCTGTGTTACTATAAATATAGCGCATTTTGTAAATAAATGATCACTTCAAATCTGGACTCTGAGTTTCACTCATCTACCTGCACCTACCTTCTCCTCGACACACAGTTAGGCCCCATATAAACATTAATAGATGCTTAATTTAGTCATGTCATTAAAATATATATTAAGAAGAAAATGCTGCACTTGTTTTTCACCTTTTATGGTAGATGGTTAAAACAGACGATAATATGTTACGGCAAATTGCTTCCTGGATGCATTTCCTAAGATAACTCGAGTTTTCCCTGGAGGAGATTTTTTATTGAGTGCGCTAGCGTTTTTTTAAGGCTCGCTCTCACTCAGGTTCCGCGGAACACTGAAAAATATATAAGGTGTTATTTTTTGTACTGATCATACTTTACCAACACATCTAATAAAATCATACAAATAAGACCCAAGTGTTTTTTCAAAAAAATTCAGGCTAGTTTTCGAGTAAAACGACAAAGAATGTTTCGAAAAAAATAAAAAATAAATCATCCTTTGAGCGCGGTGACACAGAATAAGTAATAGTAC
>NW_021137088.1:0-946 GCF_004193835.3 Ostrinia furnacalis | reverse complement strand
GCTCAAAATTGCACAGCGTGCTATGGGGAGGGCTATGCTCAGTGTTTCTTTACGAGATCGAATCAGAAATGAGGAGATCCGTAAACGAACTAAAGACGCTGACATAGCCCGACGGATTAGCAAGCTGAAGTGGCAGATCACATAGTACGCTGAAATGATGGCCGATGGGGCAGCAAGGTTCTGGAGTGGAGGCCACGTACCAAAAAGCGCAGCGTGGGACGTCCACCCACAAAGGTGGACCAAAGACCTCATATAGGTAGCGGGAAGGCGCTGGATACAGGCCGCTGCCAACCAGTCATTGTGGAAGTCATTGGGGGAGGCCTATGTTCAGCAGTGGACGTCCTATGGCTGAAATGATGATGATGATGAGAATTTTATAACTGTTTTAAAAACTATGTTGTTAAATAGTTAAAATATAGTTCCTAAAGCAATAAAACCAACAATAAAAACATTGATAATTTAAGTATTTTTTTTTAAAGTATTCGAATATTCGAATAATATTCGAATATCACTGAAAAAATATTCGAATATTCGAAATAGAAAATTATCGAATATTTGCAATCCCTACGCGTAATTATATTGCTGTCGCGACTGTGCGACGGGCGCCCGCAGTGAGTGCGAGCGCAACAGCAACACAATTACGCGCGAGCGATAAGGATGGGTAGTTTGGGGTCATTGGACAAAATTCTACGTGCTTACGGACCAGACTATAGTAGTGTTTTTTTTATTTATTTACACGTTGTGTTTGTAGCAGATTCTTCCAACGAAGACTCCCTGTGCGTGATATGCTACGAAGAAGTGCAGTGCTACCCCACCAACCAGACCTTCTGGCCGCCGTGCTGTGCGAGGGACAAGTGGTTCCACAGATCCTGTCTGCAGGTCAGTGCCGCACTCGGTCGCTAACTCACTCACTTGGTTCACTCATTCACTAACTTACTTGGCTCAC
>NW_021137087.1:0-715 GCF_004193835.3 Ostrinia furnacalis | reverse complement strand
TGGGCCAAAATATCTTGGGATTTTTGTTTAGGGTGACAAATAGCAACTCAATGTTGTCAGTCGTTACCACAAAAACACCTTCCCGCGAGCTGACTTGTTTCTCAAAAGTGTTGGCAGCAAAGGCTGCCAAAATTTGTTCACGCGCATACCTCGCATGTAGCAGTAAAGGGACTTCAGTCAAATTAGGCATCGCCATTTGTTGATGTTTGATTTGTTGCATTTGCCAAGTGACAACCTCATACAATTCGCTACAAAGCATTGGGTGATAAAGTGCAGCCAGACTTTCGCGCAATGTCGCGAATCCTAACGCAGCCCCAGTTTTCTGCCAAAAATCGTAATGACACATGACCGCTCTGCGGTCGATTTCATCTGTTATCTGGAAACGTTGGAGACATAAGTTCTGCAAGTACTGCAGGTAGTTATAGTCGTCACAGCCTAATAGTCGGTTTTTGATTGTTTTACTAAAACGTGCGATCAGGTCGGCGGCTGGTGTCGTGTATTTTGTTATTGGTAACTGTTCTGCCGCTTGCAAGAAAGCTGGTTCCGTTTGGTAGTGCTGCATACTATTTGCTTCTTGTAGCAATGCAACCCAGCCGCGGGCCTTGTAAAGCTGATGAATATCCACTGTGTTATGTAAACGCAGGAAATTAACTAGTGTCAGTGGTTCGGTGTAATTTCGGCTAAATTGTTGTACCGCATTGCGTAATTGCGTGGC
>NW_021137086.1:0-1958 GCF_004193835.3 Ostrinia furnacalis | reverse complement strand
TACCTAATAAAAACACAGAATGTACTTTTTTAAGTTCCCTCAAGACACTCAGAGGTAAATGAGTAGTTAATATTATTCATACCTTCGCGAAGTGAAACTTCTGTAGGTAGTACTTAAATATTATTCTGTGGTCTTACTACCATTTGTATATCGTGTTGTTATGTAAGGCGTGTTCAGATGCTCTCAAAGTGCGAGGGGGTTTGCCGCGAAGTTAGGTTACGTAAGTCATCTTTAGACGCACCAGCCGCGCCGCCAGTTGAAGTGAAGAAATCAGTCTGATTAATAACACCGGTCAACAAAAAAAAAATTTTTTTTGCGCATGGATTTTACTTATTATATTCTGATTATATAAGTAAATTTATATAAAAAAAGTGCGATTACAAATCGAAAATATTTGCTTTTTAAGAAGTTATAGCGATTTGAATTTTCCATCTTCATAGTAGAATGTCTCTAAAGATGCACGTCCCATTCTCATTGGCATATATTTATAAATAATTATGGGGGCTTATTCGCAAGAACAAGGGGCACGCTTTCATCAAAATATAGTGAGATTTGAGAGACGACGTTACCAAGGCCAGTATACTGAAAGCATGATAGGGTTAGATTTTTATGCGAAAAATCTTCTATGGAACATGACAGGAAATTAGAACTTTTCATTTTTAATAAATATTTGGACTCTATTTTAAATCTTCTCTTGTGAGAATGAATCTTAAATGGATGTTTGGTATGTTTTAATAATTAGAAAGAATGAAAGAAAGAAAGAAAAAAATATATTTGGCAACAAATTGAATCATCTCTATGTTCATGTTTCATACATTCATTGATATGAATTTTTCTATTTTTTACACATAAAAGCAAATTCAGAACAAGTTTTTGTTGTTTTTCTTAATTCTAGGTCATTAAGCAATAAAAATAAGCTATGCATAACCCGTGCGCAAAAATGCTGTAGACAGTTGTAATAATTATCATCATTTCGGCGCGCGCACACAACGTGGCGGTGATGCGCGCCGCGCTGGCCGCCGCCGCCGACGTCAACCAGCCGCACGCGCGCGCGCGCACGCCGCTGCACGCCGCCGTGCTCAGCGTGAGTCTTGAAAATGAAAAAAATTAAAAATATTTTATTGATACTTAGTACGAATGTTACAAGTAGTTGGGGAATTCCTCTCTTTAAGATTAAGTAACCTGTATTGAGAGGAATCCACTCTTTCGTCACGTCCATAGATGTTCAAAACTTACAGAAAATATTACCCACTTAATAACAAACACACAACACAAAATAAAAAAGGTTTACATTACCGAGGTTCGGGATAACACAAACGAAAATATCTAAACACTTTACGAAACACTGCCACCCACTCCATCACTTCCAATAATAAAATTAAAAGCGATAAAATAGGTAGCAGTGCCTAGTATGGACTAAAACGCATTCGACATTTTATACATTACACTATTACACTGCACGAAACATTTCTATTTTACAACAAATAGTTAAAGACAAAAGACATTCGGTATCACAAGCGCACCAAGCGAAACACTTCTCTTATAATAATACCACTTGTAAGGCGTGCTCAGATGCCTTCAAAGTGTGAGGGAGTTTGCCGCGAAGTTAGGTTACGTAAGTCATCTTTAGAAGCACCAGCCGCGCCGCCAGTTGAAGTGAAGAAATCAGTCTGATTAATTATTATCATCATTTCGGCGCGCGCGCACAACGTGGCGGTGATGCGCGCCGCGCTGGCCGCCGCCGCCGACGCCAACCAACTGCACGCGCGCGCGCGCACGCCGCTGCACGCCGCCGTGCTCAGCGTGAGTCTTATAATAATACCACTTGTAAGCCGTGTTGTTATGTATTATTATTATTGGTTTTTGGGCCTTTATTTGCGCCAACTCGACCAGGTTTGATCTATTGTGGCAGCCCTTGTCTTTAGAGTTCACTGCTTAGTCCCGTTGAGTCTATAAAT
>NW_021137085.1:0-6484 GCF_004193835.3 Ostrinia furnacalis | reverse complement strand
TTATTTTGCTTCTTTTTATTTTTGGGAGTAGAATTTAGTAAAAATAGAAAAAATATTGTTAATCATGTTTGTTGATTATTCCTAGTCTATTCAAAGAAGTGTTATTTCAATAAAAAAACATAATAAAAATATTGTATTTTTGGAACCGAAAAAACCGGGGCTCCCGGTTCTCATGACCACCAGACCCGAAAAACCCGCTTCACTTTCCTTAGCATAAAATACGAGTAGGTAGACTTTCACTTGTTTATTGTAAATAACAAAATTGTTTCCTGTCGCGGTGCTATTTATGTGCGGATCATGTCTGGGGGGGCACCTAGGGTTGCGAAGTGTCCGACTAAAGCCGGACATGTTTGACTTTTTACGGAATTGTCCGGCCTGTCCGGCTTTTGTTAGGCTTTTTATGCGACTGCCGCGCCACCCGAAAGTCGAACCACAGAATAGGGCTATCGATTCGAAGATAATAGTTGATAGTAGGTACTCATTCATGACCTATGATGATATTAATTGCATTGCGTGACATTGCCAAAAGGTGTGTCCGGCTTTTAGGGTAAAATGTCCGGCCAAATTAAGCACTGAGTCCGGCTTTTGTGTTGGACCTGGCAACCCTAGGCGCACCTACGAGTTTTCTTTTTATTTATAAAACACGTTCTAAAAGAGCGACAGAACACGCCTTTATGTTGCAAAATCGCCTCTATCACAACTCCATAAGACGTCGCAGTGTTCTGCTTCATATTCTGTCGTCTGTACGAAATAGATACTTCGATTGTCCCACCTGTCCATTGCCAATTCGATACACACGCTCCCGTGTCGTACAGTTGCTCGCACATTAAGTTCAACACTGTGCCGGACTTGTATTCTACATTCCAAGCAATTGAATCGGGGTATCGGTATACTTCTCGAATACTTTTGTCTATATGTACAGGAACTTTTTTGTATTTAAAGCGAATTCAATGTCATGTGATAAGGGAGAAGATTCCACAAAATTGATTGGCAGAGGGTCACTCAACACAATGTACACAACACAATAGAGATGCTATAGGTACATTCTATGGCCATGTGACATGTCCATTTGCGATTTGGTGATAAAAATCATGCCTGAAATCGTGATCGTGCGTTATTGTTTGATTGTTCTGAAATATTTAACGTATATTGTATATGTTATATTTAATTTGTAAGTAAAGTATTCATTGTCGTCTTGATCGTTCAAAATACATAGGTACATATTTTATTTGGTTCCAGCTGCGATATGATAAAGTTGCTGACCGTACATATGATACTTTACAGTCATTATATTTTTCATAAGTTTTTCATTATGTTTTCAAAACTTAGAAGACTAAATTTAGATAGAAAAAGCTTTTTTATTATATTTACTTTATTTTAAATCGTTAGACATTTAGTAAATATCTGTCATTAGAAAATTTATTGACGCGTGAGTGAAAACAGTAAACATCATTATTTTGTAACTTATTTCAGTAATTTTATCATTACATAGATGCGTAATTACAGGCGCCGCCGCATTAAGTTATTAGAAAAAATAACAATTATGAAAATACACTGAAACAGATTTTTAAACATCTTGAAATTTTAAAGTTTCACTTAGACAACCTTTTACTAAGAACAACTAGGGCATATTAATTCTATTACATCGCCATAAAAATCATTTT
The DNA here is from genome assembly GCF_004193835.3 of Ostrinia furnacalis. NCBI lineage: Eukaryota > Metazoa > Arthropoda > Insecta > Lepidoptera > Crambidae > Ostrinia > Ostrinia furnacalis. The sequence goes on along the minus strand of NW_021137085.1, from coordinate 4,820 downwards.
CTTCTACTTCTATTGCTCTTGTTATGACCGCTAAGTTGACAGCTTCGGAAGACTTTTTAATTAATTTAAAAAAACTATTTGAATTTAATATGCCTCCAGGGACTTTTCCTGAAAAATCCCCAGGCCTGTGTTTACGCGTAATAATTATTAAAAACATAGAAATCTCCGAAATAACGTCTAGCAAGAAATATTGGGCTCATTTAGCTTACTTTGCGACAGCAAACGAAGGAATATTTTTCCCAGCGGACAGCAATAAACAAGATTAAAATTACATGAAACGATAAGGCGTCCACACGTCCGCAGTTTTCCGATACTGTCTTGAATCTATTACAATTTCTAGGAGAAATTGTGTTATCGTATTTATTAATCAATGCACCGGAATTAAGTCATTACACGCTCTTAGTGTGTTTATAATAATAAGATCATATTAGACGATTAGCGGCAGATTACCATGATTTAGAACATGATAACACCAGTTAGATATTTGAATAAAAAGATCTGAAAATGCATGCAATATGAGCAGAATTGTTTTACTTTTACTGTACGTAACTTATTGCTTTTGAAACAAGCTTTGGCCCATAGGTATGTATGGGCCAAAGTTCTGTATAAAATTGTAAAAAAAGCTATGTTTAACACTAATTAATGAGGCATACATCTAGAGTCCTATACCTAGCTAGAAAACGGTTTCTTTGCGTACGAAATTGCAAGCACAGCTAAGCGGCTGGTTCAAAAAAAGTTATTTGCCTGTCCGAGATTTATTCCACGTTAATGGTCACCCTACACTAGACGAAGTGGGCGCCCGGGCATAACTCTCCGCAGTTGAATGGTTAGTTTAAAACATAAACAACGCTCCACGGATTCAAACAGTGGAAATGTTCGCTTTATTGGTGCCCAGTTGATGAATATTGTGAATGGAATAGGCACAATAGGCCTAAATAAGCGTTTTGTCTTGTTTAGGAAGTTTAATTTGTTTTGGTCTGGTTTAGTTGAAATACAAATAATAGCGAGCAAGCGATGGCATGGAATTGGGTATGTCACAAAATGTTATCAATTTGTAACTGTAAATTTTCCCAGTATTGTAGCGTAATCTAAATTATCAACCCGGGCATTTTCGTTTCAGGAAATACTTGCTTACAGATCGATGTAAACATATTTTATCATAATAAGTACTTAAACTAGTGCCGTATGTCTTGATATTGCCGTAACAAATGATATTATTGCTCACTATAGCTAACACATTTTTAGAAATTATTTATCGACAGGACGGCTATTTTGGGTACTGTGCTTTTGTTAAATCCAAAATTTTACTAAATAATGCCAGCATTTTGAAAAATGTTTGTTGCAAGGAAAAACACGTGGGCTCAGATTCATGTATAAAACCACGATACAGAAAAAACACGAGTCCGTTACGATTGCGTTGTAGAAAATACGTTGCGGGTTAGTACAAGTACACGGAATTTTATGCTGCGATCCCTTACCCTTCCCACATTTTGTTTCTGATTAAATTATTTTTATATTTTCCTTCTGCAAAAAAACCGTGCCTTTTTGACAGCTGGGTACTTTTATGGCACATGTACATTCCGCAGAACCGTTTTTGTAACTGCTATGTAGTAAACGTTGTAGATGGTAACTGTCGCAGATGTTTCAAGGATGTTACTGCGAGATAGCACTTACGTATGTATACGGTATGTATACAATAGCACCTACAGTAATGCAGTTTTATGTATATTTGCCGACGACCGGCCATATCAAGGGCATTGCACCGAGATGCTACGCCAGACTAGAATTTTGAATCTTGTACCAATTTCCTTTTGATTTCGGATAAGTATCTGCAGATGAATATTTTTGGTTACCATATTTACGGGATAAATCTCTAAAACCGGTCCTGTATTCCATCATCTCGTCATACCGAATTTTTCAATAGTAAAGAAACCAACGCGCTAACAATTTTCAGTAAGGAGCTAACAGCAACAGCATTGTTTTCTTTCGTTGTGACTTGTGATGCAAAAAAACATAAAATGTGAGCCAACTGAGTATAATGACATAATCTTAAGGCCTCCTTACTCCTAACCTTACATACGAGTAGAATTATAAAATACAAAATGTAAAACCTCCCCTCGTCTAACCATTTATTACACAAAGCAAACGGATATCAAACTGTTTTCTCTGCCAAATATCTAGGGTTGCCATCGTCAAAACTTACGTCGCTAAACCTAGACGCCAAAAGTTATAAAATAATAATGTTGTTCATATAAACATAAGGTGTAATTTGTTACAGTGAAATTAGTACAGAGTAAATGAATGTCTGGTCAAACTAAACCTAATCCGGGGAAACCCGGACACATTATTATGGCAACCCTGGCTGCATCTTATATGTATGCCAGTCCATTGCCAGGGCGTTGCACCGGCTAGCCTAGACATCAAAAACTTGCAATCTGGCTTGTGATAATATTTGCGAAAACTGGCAAACAGGAGGGGAATCACCGGGAACAGTTATCTTAACCTTTCAACTATGGCTAATACCGGCTCCCGGTATAAAACCAGTAGAAAAAATCTGCTAGGTACATCTGTTAGATTAATGCTTCAATTGAAGCAGAAATGTATATTTATGACCATAGTCCTAAGACTACAAAATAACATTGTGTTTACTTCATCTTTTTTGTCAAAAAATATGGCCACCAGAGCATGTTGGAATATCGGAAATATAAAAGTATGGTTTTTCATTTATCACCTTTCATTTATCTGCAGAACAAATAACAGTAGAAACCATTTCTGTGGTGGACTGCAGTGGACTGTATGCGTTTGTGTGTGTTCGAGAGCGCTGACCGGACGATGATGACTGCCGTTGAGAGCTTGCCCTTACTATGTCAGGCGTAGTAGGTGCTACTTGCAGGAATAAAACCACTATTTCACTTGCTGAGACTTCTCGCGTTTATTATTCGCTTCCTTTTCTCAGTTCTTGCTTCTTCAGATCACTTGTTCTCTGAACTGAACAAAACAATACATGCCAGCTGGAGCGGTCCATTCCGTATTTATGGGGAGCGGCTATCTCCGTCCCGCTTTCACACGCTATTGCTATCCCTGTCTTCGGGAAATCCACAGATTTTGCTAATTTTCTCCAACTGGCAGGTAGTTTTACAATGGTTTCTTATTTTCTACAGATGCGTAATTAAATTATCTACATTATACAAAAAGTTTCTCTTCGGGAAATCCACAGATTTTGCTAATTTTCTCCAACTGGCAGGTAGTTTTACAATGGTTTCTTATTTTCTACAGATGCGTAATTAAATTATCTACATTATACAAAAAGTTTCATCACAAAATTCCCAAAATTGGCGAAGTTATTGACAAAAAACCTAAAACGGCTCTCTTTACGGTATTGCCTCGCGCAACGGACCATCCGTGCAAGACAAGGACAAAACATATTGCTATCTCACGCTCTAGAATGTTCGAAGCGAGAGGTCCGATATTTCTGTCTCGTTTCTTCTCTATTTTTTCCTGAACATTCCAGATTTTCCAGAAAAGTGTGAAAGAGAAGCTATTTTGTGGAAGTGAGAGATCAGACAATGCAAGAAAGAGGCCTACCGAGTGAGTAAGCGAGAGAGCCTGATGGTTTTCGCTACGGTATTGCCTTTTTGGCGAAAATTTCATGTTCATTTTCTTAATTACGAAACAGATTAATTAGCTAGTTTGCACTATTTGACATGATGCTGCCAACATTAATCTTGACTATTATTGACGTCGCTAACAATTTCAAACATGTTCATTATCGCATTTGATGATATAAGAACAACAAAGCAGTTTGTAGAAACCGTATCAAATATGAACATTATTTAACTTAATAATGACATGGTTTTGCTAGCAGCAAGAAATGAAAGTAAATATAGAGAATGACAATCTTAAAAAGTAAAGAAGTGGAAAATACGATCAAAATACGTAATGTTCAGCATAATTACTACTCGTAATCTATATTCTATACCAGGGTTCGAGGATATATATCAAGGGATATATATCAAGATATATATCGGATATATATCCGATATATATCAAGCCGGTTTTGATGATATATATCAACTTTTCAAATTTGTTACTGTATTTGTACTTTTTGACATAAGATTTTTATTTTTTTAGTTGATTTTGCCATATTTCAAAGATATTTTATGTTTTTACTTTATTTGTCTGATTTTAAGTTTTAAAAACATTAAAAACATGTTTATGTAACACATATGCAATAGTATTCATGAGTAATACAATAAAATAACACTATGGCTTTCATACAAAATTGATATATATCAAAGTTGATATATATCGGATATATATCATAAATATCCGATATTTTGATATTTATAATAAATATCGGATATTTTCGAACCCTGTTCTATACTAATATCTACATATACGAGTATGTACTTCTATACTAATATTATAAATGCGAAAGTAACTCTGTCTGTCTGTCGGTCTGTCTTTCACGCCTAAACCACTGAACCGATTTTGATGAAATTTGGCACAGAGATAGTTTGAGTCCGGGGAAAGGACATAGTATAGTTTTTATTCCGGTTTTTGAACAGGGACGCGCGCGATAAAGTTTTTCTGTGTCGGACAAAATTCCACGCGGGCGAAGCCGCGGACGGAAAGCTAGTAGAATAATAAATTAAGTCACGACAACTAACCCAGCCGGGTCAACGGTTGCTCATCTCCGATCATTTCTAGGAATCCTTCGGGAATTTATTGGAAATATTAATGCCTGGAATTGAAGTGGCCGGAGATTCCAGTGCGGGGAGCACGAGAGAAAATATAATTGAATTACATTAGTAATTTCA
>NW_021137084.1:0-692 GCF_004193835.3 Ostrinia furnacalis | reverse complement strand
GGTGGGAATAGACCGGGCTTTATTAGAATCCTATTTTCTACTAATAATATGAAAGTATGTGAGGATGGATGGATTGAATGGCTTTGTTACTCATTAATTTTATTCAGTATCAAATTAAAGGACTTAGCACACTTATCAACTCGGAAAGGGATCGTAACCGTATCAACTTGAGGCGGTTAGTATTCATTGTATGAAACTATACTGCAACGCACACTTATCCGCACCGTAACGTAAACGCCTCGCCTCGCGGTTGACAGCTCGCGAAAGTCGATACGGTGTCGATCCTTTTCCGAGTTGATAAGTCTGCTACGTCCTTTATGATAATTACAGGAGTAAGTTACAGCTACGCACCTCAACCTTACAGCAAAAGTTGTCAGTATCGATGTCCTTCAGCACTCCAGTATGGCCGCGGTACGCTCCGTTGACGAAGCGGACGGTCCGCCCGGGCGATGGTATCACTGTTTCTAGGTGGTTCTGGAACGTGAGGAAATAAAGATTGTGAAAAAGGTACGGTAATGATACTAATAATATTTAAATGAAAGAAAGACATAAAAATACTTTATTGATTGAAATAATTTAGTATACAGTCCTATCAACTTAAGCTGAGAATTGCATTTGTGTGAGTGATCGCCAAAAGTACCGTTAGTAAAACACATACCAATAAAATTAATGTTTTATTAAAAGGAAGTCTA
>NW_021137083.1:440588-505701 GCF_004193835.3 Ostrinia furnacalis | reverse complement strand
AAAACCTTTTTAGTAACATTTTCTATACCTTGTAGAGATGAGCTTTTATAAGATAGATACAAAGCAGTGCTATGGGCTGTGGATGACTAAAAATCAACATTCGCAAATTTTCCATTCATAATAAATTATACACACGACCACTTTATTATGGAAAATGGTATGGTACTAGTTACTTAGAGTAGAGAAATGATCTATTTCCACGTGAAAGTTTTTGTCTGCTGAAAAATGAAAAGCTTTCTGTTTGGTGGAAGCACATAGCATAGCACAACCCTACCACACCGCGTCTGCATCAGAGGAACTCATTATATTGATTGTGTGTCATTCCCCCAGAACTTCGGTTGTTTTGAACTATGCAAAAGCTGTCATTACTACGATGAGCGGTCCCAAAATTATACCCGCTCTAGCTAAGTGTTGCTCATAAAATAAAGATTTGCAAGCTTTTGGAATAGTCGTTTACAGGGTGTAAAACTTAAAATATTTTGCGATGAATAAGAAAACAACCAAAGGGCGATAGAGCGTCTATACCCGGAGTTCCCATATTATGTGTTTGAATCAAAAATTAGGAGAGAACCAAATTAGTACGTACGACTATTCATACAAAATGATACATAATAGCAATCGCTGTCTGAACACTATAATTACTTTTCAATAGCGAGAATATATGACTTTATTTGTGCGTTTTCCAAAGGAAGTCGTGAACAATCACGATTCCAACTAACATACACATATTTGTATGTTATACAGCCGTATGACTATAATCACAATTATTTTGTCATTTCCTTTGCGAACGTTAGGATAAGTATTACTTTAACCACTAATGTAATAACGATTATTGAATAATTTTAACTAATTAACTTTGCGTAGGTATGTAAGTACTAAACTTTTATGACATAAAAATGGTAAGTAATTTTCTTTGTATAATTTTAGATGTGTTCAATTACTTATACTTAGTATTAATAAATAATTTGATATCTTTATTGAAATATCATAATTACTAAATACCGGCCCTATCTTACCTGTTTCAATGCTTTTTTATATTTTAATATGTAGTTACTTTCAGTAGGAGTATTTTAGTAAATAAACATGTTACATACAACATTTTAAAAAGTTTTGAGTTTAAACAAAAGCAAAAAGCTTATAGGGCTTGATAACAATAGAGGTTTATAAAATGGAGCACTTTGTCTGATGGTATATTTAGGTATATGCAATTCTTAATAGAATTACATATAAATATTTCAAGAGACTTTGAGTAGGCGCACACCATTGATTTTTCGTCGGCTGATAGTTTAGTCGGGCAGTTGATCAGTATGGGCATGTATTTGGCCGATTCTGCATACAATTTAAAATAAAATTGGGCACAACTATCGGCCAACTAAAAATCAACGGTGTGCGCCTACTCTAATAAGTCTCATTCAGGCTGGCTAGTGCAAATTCTAGCGTCCTATTAATAGGAGTCCTATCAATTGACAAGACATCTTAGATCACTGCAAGGAAGGATGACGTGCGCATTAGCAATTTAGCACCTCGCTCCGTGATCAAGATTGCTCTATTAGGAAATTCTCAGCCTGGGGGGTAATTCTATTTTAATTTAGATCATATCGAAATAGATAAGATTTACCGATGACGGAATTAAAGTTTTTTGCAGGCTAGTTCAACTAGTAGGGGGTAGGCGGACTCGATAACAAGGTTTCTTTAGAGAAAATTGGTGCGATTCCGACATTATATGAGAATCGACCCCCCTGTGTTGTTGACTGGAGTAATTTATTGTTGCGATTTGCTATGCAAATCAAACGTTCTAGTAAAAAACCTATTAACTATTAAGGTTTTTTATCACGGAGTCTCATTTCTATTAATTTAATTCAGAATTGTTAAAGATCTAGACAGTTTTGGTCACACACTATTAGGGTTTTATTATGTCTGATTCGGTCGACAGAAGATTGACACCTCACATAATATCTGTCTTAACACTTTAATATATTTAATATTATTAAATTGTATAATTTAATAAAGAGACCACTTGTGATTTTATAAGCGGTTATCCTGCGTTCGTTTCCGAGTTATTTGCCAGTTACCAATAAGTGATGGTAGGTTAATTAAATTAAATTAAATTAAATCTATACTTAATATTATAAAGCTGAAGAGTTTGTTTGTTTGTTTGTTTGTTTGTTTGTTTGNATTGAATGATCAAACGAACTTACCAAGTGAAGTTCGATCTAAATTATCCTGTTTTCGCCGAAGAGATTTAAGGTCCCTCCCAACCCGAAGATTTCTATATCTTCTTCCCTGGAGGTAAACGTCAATGTCATCTCTTCTCTAAATATAATGAGACCGCTCGGACACCGAGCCCACAGCGTGGTAGGGGTGGGGTTGCCCGCTCTTTTGTTTTTTAATACTACTACGCTGAATATTGTGTGCGGATTGGGTTGTCGTACAGGGGTACTACATGGTAAAATAAATCTCTTCGGCGAAAACAGGATAATTTAGATCGAACTTCACTTGGTAAGTTCGTTTGATCATTCAATAAATAATTTGATATCTTTATTGGAATATCATAATTACTAAATACCGGCCCTATCTTACCTGTTTCAATGCTTTTTTATATTTTAATATGTAGTTACTTTCAGTAGGAGTATTTTAGTAAATAAACATGTTACATATAACATTTTAAAAAGTTTTGAGTTTAAACAAAAGCAAATAGCTTATAGGGCTTGATAACAACAATAGAGGTTTATAAAATGGAGCACTTTGTCTGCTGAAATATTTAAATATTTCATGAGACTTTAAGTCTCATTCAGGCTGGCTAGTGCAAATGCTAGCGTCCTATTAATAGGAGTCCTATCAATTGACAAGACATCTTAGATCACTGCAAGGAAGGATGACGTGCGCATTAGCAATTTAGCACCTCGCTCCATGATCAAGATTGCTCTATTAGGAAATTCTCGGCCTGGGGGATAATTCTATTTTAATTTAGATCATATCGAAATAGATAAGATTTACCGATGATGGAATTAAAGTTTTTTGCAGGCTAGTTCAACTAGTTAATAGATTCAATTTAAGTGGTAGGCGGACTCGATAACACGGTTTTCTTTAGAGAAAAGTGGTACGTAAATTCCGACATTATCTGTATCAAGATGATCATGAGAATCGACCCCCCTGTGTTGTTGACTGGAGTAATTTATTGTTGCGATTTGCTATGCAAATCAAACGTGCTAGTAAAAAACCTATTAACTATTAAGGTTTTTTGTCAGGGAGACTCATTTCTATTAATTTAATTCAGAATTTATTGTTAAAGATCTAGACTGGTTTGGTCACACACTAGGGTTTTGTAGTATGTCTGATTCGGTCGACAGAAGATTGACACCTCACAATAATATCTGTTTTAACACTTTTTAATATATATTATTAAATTGTATAATTTAATAAAGAGATTGTGATTTTATTAGCGGTTATCCTGCGTTCGTTTCTGAGTTATTTTCCAGTTACCAATAAGTGATGATAGGTTAATTAAATTAAATTAATAATATAAGCGCTGAATATGTAGTAGGTACCTAGTTAATGTTGGTATGTATTTAAATAGTTTTTTGAATTGGTAAAAAAGTTGGTTTTTTCCTACGTCAAACTTAGGAAGGAAAATTGAAAAAGCGAAAATAAATCACGTAAAACATTCCGTCATTAACAAAAATCCAAGTTGAACAGGAAAGAGTTATTTTAACACATTACCTACTTTATTGATCATAATTTCATAAATTAAATTATCTTTCATTGTATGTTCATGGTTGAATCGCGTGCTTGGTTTTTCATCAAATTGTGTAGGTATTTAGATTGTGGGTGGTCCGAGCCGTCCCGCCCTGGTAATGATCTCTGATGATGCTCTATGCTCTATGGCTATGGAGTAATTATGGCCGAATACTTGTCTATTGCGCAAAGAACGTGTGTGGCGCGTGCCAGTTCCGTGGACCACAGACCACAGCAATGGCGGCCGGAATTAAAGAATCATGAGGTGCATGAAATTGTTATGAACGGTAATTACATAAATCGAGATGCAGGTATGGAGACATCATGTTTGAGGTTCTGAAGAATGTTATCGAGGTAAGTTAGATGAAATGTACAATTATGAAATTATTTCAATCGATGGTGACTGACTAGGTTTAAAGATTAATCAATACATAATTTTATTATAATCATTAGCATTTAGACGTTTGCTGCTGAACTGTCTGTCTATTGTCTAAGATGGACGTTTTACAATTACTTTCGACAGCGAATGAAGTTTTGCGACTGGTTGATACGGGACTATATATTCCCACCTCTTGTTCCTATCGCTGCAACTCCTGTGTAGCCCAGATCTACAGCTTGGCCGCCAATAAAAACCCAACCAGTGAAGGTCAAGTTTGTCCTCTGTCCCTGGTTGATTGATAGTATAGTAAAATACAGAACTTTTAAAAATACGTACCTAGTTACCCAAAGAAAAGAAGAAGTTACCCAAATACAATTTATCAAGTCTTAGTATACTTTTAAAACGTGCTCTCTATTCCATTTTCTGAGATTAACTTTACAAATCAAAGCGTACTTACAGCCTCTTAAGTAACTGTTGATAGTTAGTAAGTGCTTTATGAATATATATGGAGAAGTTTATGTGGGTACCTACGTTTGAAAAAAGGTAGAGAACGGTGTGTGTAACTGTGTCGTGTCAAACGGTATCATCCATCGCTGTCATGCAGAAGTGGTATAGCGACTTCTAATGGTATAAGATTCCAGTTAAGTTTATAACAGTATGTTTAAGTGACAATAGCGATGGTGTGACCTGTAAAAGTAGGCAAAGTTTATACAGTGTGTGAATGTGAATTATTTTTATTTCGAAATCAATCAGTACGGAATATCAATAGGTAGGTTCTTCTGTTAAGTGAAACTTCCAAAATTGTTTTCGTTATACATGAAAATTGAACACAGAGCTATTTTTGCATACAATTAATATTGTATGCAAAAATAGCTCTGTGTGTTCAATTTTCATGTATAAATAGCGAAAACTAATGCAAAGCTTTTGGAATTTTGAATGATCAGTATTCAAGTGTATTGATAAGCAAGTACATAAGCAATCCTAAACTACCTTTATATGAAAAAAATCTTAAGCAGACTTCATTGTTACGAGTTCCTAAGTCCTCTGATGTATTCCAGTAAGCACTTATTTGTTATTCCTTAATTGCTACCGGCGTTACTTTTATTGTTGATCCTAGGTACTAATGCCGAATAAATACAGCTGAAAGCACGTGTAACTGGACATTTTCGTTGCAAAATAGCATCTATTGGAACCACATAAGATGGTAGCTTTCAGCTTGAGGTGCCATTGTCCGTACCATCCGGCTTCTAGCTTTTGACAATGACCCTGCTTTCCAAACAGCTTTAGAAAGCTTTTTATAAGAACTTAATCTTCAAACTATACGAGTTATGTTCTTAAGAAGCCCTTATATTGCAGTACGGGCTATGGGCAGCTGGAGAAATATTATATCTTTTTTGGTTTGTAAATTATGGAAGGCTTTAATAGACGCTTCATGAATTTTTTGAGCGTTTCCATTGTATGAATTAAGTAAATTTCTATTTATATTTTAGATCTGTTTCTGTACCTATATTTAATTTATAATATTTGTTATAGTTTTTCATTAAAAATTATACGTACCTACGTACTTACCTAATGAAGTTGAATTCAACATATCAAGTTTTTTGTAGACATGGATGTCAGTTTTAGAATCTATCCTTAAGTTGAAATTTGTTGAAGCTACGCTAAAGCTTAACCTTTATTGGTAACGTTTTCTTATGACTACTTACACTACAAACCGCCACTTCTGTAAAACATAAACAACAAGAGAAAATAAACAGTGAGTCGTTGAGTGAGGCGTAGAGAGACTACCATCTATCATCATTCTTATATGGCACTATTTGCTCGCTTTCGCATACCATGTTGAAGAAAGACAAGACATTCAATCATGTTTCTACAACTCTTTTTAGAACGGTTTTTTGAACTACCACGGGAAAATTCTTGGCCCGTATCTGATCTGATAAAAAGTGATGATCAGGCCGGAAAGAGAGTTTCCCAGCAATCAACCACAGAGCTTTTATACTTTTGCAAGATTTATATACCTTACTAATAGCGGATATAAAATCTATAACCTTATTGATTTGCCTCTAAATGTAATTACTATGTATTTAAAATTATTTTAAGTAAGCAATTAAGCATTTTAAGTTGTTAAAAGTTTAGAATATTATCTTACAAAATTAAAAGTGAGTTATAGTGTTAGGTAAGTATTTATTGTTCTTTTGTTGTAGGTCTTTCAACAAATTAGGTAGTTCCAAGAAATAAAAAAACTAATGATTTAGATCGTAAAGTAGTCAACAAAGCGCGAGCTTCAACACCCGGGTTCGAACTAACAATGAGTTTTTCAAGCAGAGTCGCAGTAAATCCCTAGCTGTCGGTCCTAAGCGGCCTTTGAAGTAAAATTTATCGTTGGCTGAAATATGCAATCGCTAGACACGTTTAAGGGCTGTCCACATACTGTTAGGGAACGTAGTTGTAAAGCTAATAATATACGTATTAATAATAGTTTTTACTCCCTTAAGTGTAAATTTCCCACATACTTTGAACGTCATATTTATTTACATAATTATATCTAATCAACAGCCTAAAAAATAAGTTTTAAGATTCTAGCTTTAAAAATGACAATACTTTCATACAAAATAGGATAGGGTGTTATGCTTTAACAAGTAAACATACTTATGATATCTGTTGATTGCTGTTATTTCCATATAAAATAATAGTTATACATATCTTTATCATTAAGTGAAAGTCTTTGATTAAAACAATATGTAAGTGCTTACGAGATACAAACAAGAAACAATATAATACATTACTCATATGAATAAATTGCCAGTACTAACGTGTAATGATTCTGAAGCTCAAAAAGCTAAGATAGATTACAATTTCCATTAGATTTATTGCCTACAAACTATGATGCATTAACCGCTCGTTACCAAAGTCAATGGGTACATAAAAACTAACATCTTCATAAAAGGAACAGGTAGTACTTGATAATAAATGTATTGGATCGTTAGTAAGAAACAAAACGTTTTTGCTTCGGATCCAGCCCTGAGGTCGGTAGACTCGTCAGTCACTACGAATGGACTTGACAGGTTTAAGGATGCCAGCTGTCAGACTATAAGACGTCATGACATGTCCAGCTTGACAGAGTACTTAGGCTAAGAATGTTATAGTTTTTACGATCGTGTTTCTTGGAGTTGGTTATTCGCAGAAACTATCAAGTTAGACTGTTTATAAATAAGTTGGGTTTGATCTTGGGATGTGAAACGCTTATTAATCATATTTCTTATTAATCAGGATAGGATCAGTTTTAATTTTTCGTATCTTTATACTGCCAAAGTTCTGATACCCTAAAATATTACTACAGTGACTTTTACAAGACTTTTCTTTGTTGATATTAAAGTTTATCGTAATATTTTTTAATATTTACATATTAATTTTAATTCTGAATCAATAAAACAGGTAGGTATGGGTGGGTAGGTACGGGTATCATATCATGTTATCCTTTGCAAGGAGCATCATCTATTTTTTTTTCATTAAGATACAGATTAAAAAGTATTGTTTCAAACTCAGGCTCGTAACCCTGTAATAGTGGAATGACAATATTTACACCAATCACAGACTTGAATCTACAGGGCCCATAAGGTTATAATTTTAAGTAGGTACATAATGGATGCAATAAAATATTGAGTATTGAATCTATTCTTCAGTGACATACACTTTAGCAATTCAGAATACGTTCAAAGTGTGGCAACCCTATTTAGAATAAATCACTGGGTTTTTATAAAGGCATCATCGCCTCCGCACTGTCACTAGCGTGGCGGTGCTTCAAAGAGCGGCGCATCTTTGAGTTGCGCGCGCGCCGATGAGATCTTCATTAAAATCCTCGTGTTTTGATCTATCGTTGGATGTGATCGATCGGAGATTGTTTTCGAATAATTGGCTCCGAAATCGACAACTGTGAGATAAGTCATAAAGTTAGTTTTTATAGTAATGTAAGGGTTTATTGTGGACGTGTGATGTCTGCGTCGTCTCTTTGAAAAAACTTCTATAAGTAACAAATAACGTTAATAGCAACAATTACATTTTAAAATTGAAATTGAACTCACACTTACAGAATTTTCGATAGAGGAAATTAATTAACAATAACAGTTTCCGCTTTATTTTTATGAATAAATTTTTTTTTATCATTTAGTACCAAATAAATATTTTTCTTTCTTTCTTTCTTCTTTCTAAATTCTAACCTACTCGTACGTTGGTTTTAAAACCACAAAATAATGTTAATACCTTTCTTGTCAATTTCCAGACTTAGGTCTTACTGCAAAACCTTCATTCTAAGCCCTGTTTTTCCCATTGTTCTGACAAGTTCCTCATTCTAATCTTAATATTTCCTCGAAAGTGGTCCTGCGTAGAAAAAGCTGATGGCTGTGGGCTGATCCCGCGCCGCGCCGCCGCCGATAGAGTCATTATGCTCCATTATTATACCGCGGTTCCCAAACTTTGTGGATCCACTGTTGAGGAACGCTCAAACACATTTGGGGGCTACGTCATGGATAACTTAAGGTTACGTTAAAATTATTTTGTAAGGTTTTTTTTTTAAAGAAAAAGAACTGAACTATACATATTGCTTATCAAGAGTTTAAACACAAAGAAAAAGTTAAGAGCTTTTTTCAGATTTGGTGGTAGAGCTCTTCTTGCAAAGACCTTGCATGAAATGTAGGGCGTAGGCGTTAGCTGCATGTAGTTATATCAGTACCTATGTTACGTAATGTAAAACATATGATTAAGGTTGGCATTGCTTTGTAAGATTTGAGAGCTTTTCAGACTTGGTGGTCATCTTGAGAACAAAAACAGAGAACTGTTTGATTATATTCTGAGAGGGTAGGGGCTAGTTTAAGCTTCATGTTATGTAATGGATAAAAGGTTACGATTTGATTACGGGAGTATGAATCGAGTGTTGAGCTTGAACTTGAGAGCTGTTTTAGATTTGGTGATCTAATGAAACCTTTGCATAGAGCGCACTAGCTCTTGGTGTTTGGAAAAACTCACATTGACATCACCAACCAAACAGAGAATTATTTGTTCTTCTACATACTATATTATTAATGATTTATCTGTTTCTATCTAGAAACAGGTTGTCTAGATGTCTTTGCGATGATAACTTTCAAACGGAAAACCATTTGAGTTTCAGAAACAGCGGTATTCGTAGGCTGATTAACTTGTCGAGTCGGCGCAGGCGCACGCGGCGGGCGCGGCGAGGTGCGTTGTACCGGCTATAATATATATCATTTTCTTACAGCCGCTGCCTTTTTTTACGTTTCCTTCCCGCGTATATCCTGCGGGCGATTCGGCTACCGAGAAAGGATTTCTGCCGACTATAGTTTGAAGTACATTATTTTTCGTTTTCGAAAAAGTTTTAAGCGATTTACGTCATCGCTACAATGGGGTTTCGATGTGGGAATGGCAGCTTCGGTTCTAAGAGGAGTCGGTTTACTTGAAAAAGGAGAGCTTGAAAGCTTCGCTACGGTGTAAGGTCAAGGACGAGGCTTACTCAAACTTTGACTCTACCACGATTCGATCGTTTGGATCGATTCGATTGAAAATAAAATAATTTGTAAAACAAACTGCTCTATATTCAAGGACTGTGTATTGATAAATTTATATCAAGTCGTTGCCATAAATTTTGTTGTAATTTTGAGACTTTTTAGAATGTCTTTACATTTTTCCTAATTAGCGTCTTTTAGCGTCACTTAATGCGTCATACAATTTTCTAAATATTAAAAGCTAAGTCAATGGACGTCCTGTGGCTGAGATGACGATGATGATGAAGATGAAATCAATTTACAAAACCACTAACTATACAGTTCTAGCCCACACTGGCGTCGGAAATATCATACATTAGTGGCATCATGAATATTCTTCATATAAGGAAGGATATGACGAGACAGAACATTAGGGAAGGTAATTAAAATACAATTGAGAAAGGCTCTGTCTCAACGATAAGCGCTATGGCGGCGAGTGGGACGGATAGAGGCGCCTACGCAGCGTGTCTGGCACGGGCATGTAATTATAATATCATTTAAAAACCAAGACGTTTCAATGTGATGTCATTGTACGCATTTATGTTTACATTAGTTGGAGACCTTTCAGGCCGTAGGTTATGGGAATGCGCAGTCTTTTCTTTGAAAATACAGCCTTAGGTACCCTAGATTTTGACACCTGAAAACTGTGAAACGTAAATTTAAATTTTAACAGGTCGGGTTGATTTTCAATGTTGGCGTCTGAGATTAGAAACATACCTTACCATAAATGAATTCATACACGCGGCTTGAGTTTCAATAGAGTTTTCAGTTTTCTGAACCACGTAAAAAATAAAACGCTGCAGGTATCTTACTTAATATTATAAATGCAAAAGTTTGGATGTCTGTATGTCTGAATGTCTGGATGTTTGTTACACTTTCACGCAAAAACTACTGAATGGATTTTGGCGAAACTTTACAATATTTTTGTTTATAACCCAGAATAACATATAGGCTATAATTTATGACAATCTGTGACAGACAAAATTTCACGCGGGTGAAGCCACGGGAAAAAGCTAGTTATGTATAGTTATTGCAATTCACGAAGGCGAGTGAGCTTTACATGTGTGATGTGTGGTGGCTCGCTACTGTTCGTTTGTCAAAAGTTTTTTAGACATTGTACACTATCGTTATGTGTATGTACACGTACATAAGTAAAGCTTACTCGCCTTTCTGAGTTCAAAGAACTATGAAATCAATTATCCTGCTTTCGCCTCCGAGATTTATTTTACCATGTAGTACCCCTGTACGACAAGCCAATCCGCACACAATGTTCAGCGCAGTAGTAGTAAAAAACAAAAGAGCGGGCAACCCCACCACTACCACGCTGTGGGCTCGGTGTCCGAGCGGTCTCATTCCTTTGTGCGCACGCGCAACGACCGCACGCAGTATAAGAAAAATGCTTAAGTGACGTCACCAGGACGTTTTTACCGACAAAAAACGTAATTATTTTAAGTTGTGCAGTGTAGTGACGAGAATTAGACCCAACACAAGGTTGGTTGTAACAACTATTTTGTGTAAGTGCTCGTACATTTTTATTATAAGCGTTGTGACACGACGCGTAACTTTGACCCATTTTTAGCTCCAAGTTAACGCGCGATGTTAACCAGTAGCCATTTTTTGCTCCGAGGTAATGCGAGATGTTACCCAGTAGCCATTCTTAAACTTTATTTTATATATGCGCAATTGATTTTGTGAATTAAATTGCTAAAATCTTTTTATAGTCGTGAAAGAAAAGTGGTTTACAATGTGTTAAAGTATTTGTCGAAGAGAAATACTATAGTCTATCCAATATAGCTTGATTAGAATGACGGCTGTCAAACGAATGTGACTAGTGGTGGGCATGTTTCGTACGGTTAACATAGATGTATCGATAAGTTTTCGAAAAAATGATATAAAAAAATGCACCCAATTTTTCTTCATATCTTTATTCATAAAAATGACAATTATGATTTAAATTTAAAGACAGTAAAATTTAAAATTCATGTCAAGGGTGAACAACCTAAATCGTAGTCATTATCATCAGTGTTCTTTAGTGGTTTTTTCCTCTCGCTAGAGGGCGGTGGNCGTTGCCATTAATTTTGTTGTAACTTTGAGACTTTTTAGAATGTCTTTACATTTTTCCTAAATAGCGTCTTTTAGCGTCACTTAATGCGTCATACAATTTTCTAAATATTAAAAGCTAAGTCAATGGACGTCCTGTGGCTGAGATGACGATGATGATGAAGATGAAATCAATTTACAAAACCACTAACTATTACAGCTCTAGCCCACACTGGCGTCGGAAATATCATACATTAGTGGCATCATGAATATTCTTCATATAAGGAAGGATATGACGAGACAGAACATTAGGGAAGGTAATTAAAATACAATTGAGAAAGGCTCTGTCTCAACGATAAGCGCTGTGGCGGCGAGTGGGACGGATAGAGGCGCCTACGCAGTGTGTCTGGCACGGGCATGTAATTATAATATCATTTAAAAACCAAGACATTTCAATGTGATGTCATTGTACGCTTTTATGTTTACATTAGTTAGAGACCTTTTAGGCCGTAGGTTATGGGAAAGCGCAGTCTTTTCTATGAAAATGGAGCCGTAGGGTACGTAAGTACCCTAGATTTTATTAAGTGCGTATCCAAATTTTGAAGCCTAAAAACTTCGAAAAGTAAATTTTAATTTTCACAAGTCGGGTTGAATTTCAATGTTGGCGTCAGAGATTAGAAACATAATAATATGAATTCATACACGCTGCTTACTACTGTTCGTTTTTCAAAAGTTTTACACTACACTATCGTTACGCTGTGATCGTTATGTCATGTGCATGTACACGTAGTACACACAAGTAAAGCTCACTCGCCTTCGTGAGTTGCAAGAACTTATAATCAATAATATTCAGGAATAGTGCAGCTTTAATCACAGAAAGCTTTCGAAAACGGTCTCAACATTTTATTTGACAATTATTTTTTTTTCACCAGCGATACAATATACATATATTTGCAATAAGCCTGGAAGAAACTAATGAACATAAACTTTTGTGGTTTTACAGATATTCTTGTGAAGGTGAGGTGAGTCATCGTTATGTTCATAACCAGAAGATTAAGTTATATTTTAAGTTTTATGATGATCATAAACGTGTTTTAACTGCCTTTTTTATTGTATCTAATTGTCTGTAAGGCATTCTTTTAGTGGGTATCTACCTAAAAACAGCATTAAGACTAAATTAGGTATTTCATCTTTAGACATTATCTTTTTATGATAGTAGACAGCCGTGACTTAAAAGCCTTATAGGCTGGTGTTAATTTAAAAGCGTCTTACATAATGAGTGCAAAGAAATTTCGACTGTTTGATTAAGGTCATAAGGGGTTGATGGGTGAATCGTCTTTGGAGCTTTAGCTGGGGTGCTGTGATGGGATTTTGAGTCTTATTGTGTTGCCATTAAGGGTGGACTTGTAAATGAAAAGTGTATAACAAAAACAGGCGCGACTCGTCGCGTATAACAACTTCATCGCGTTAACGAGCGCTGCGCCCGCGCAAACCAGTTCGTGGACACGCCGCCATTATCCACACTACAATCGGGGATGTGCCGCGTATTGTTCGGCCGAGTACTCGAATGATGACTCGATTCGGTTTGGGCCTATCGAATAAATTGTATTGATATATTTTGCTAGTGCAGTGTGCAATGGTTTTATATGCTCATTTTTCTATGGAAGGATGCCTCGATTCAGGCCTGCGGACTTTAAATCTAGACGTGAATTGAGTGTTGAGATTCGTTTTTGTAACAACGGTGGATCTTAGTGATGCTTTAAATAGTTACATTAAAAAAAAAAGCTCACGATAATATCATTCTTATTTCCCTTATCATAAAGCAATACAATATTTATGGTACATTTACTTCATACAGGTACATGAATAGCAGATAAAATCGCTGGTTTATACCAACTCGATTCTTTTCTACCAAAAAAGTTCAACTCGTTTTCTGACTCACTACATCACTAGATCCGATCGAAGCAGGAAAAAATACAATTCCACTGTAATTTACGGGCCTACTTTAATTAGGTAATATATTCGGATGAATATTTTATGGGTTTACACAATTTCGTTTTAAAGTCGATAGCGGTAACCGGTCAACCGAGGAATATGGGGTTATGTTCTTTTTGGGCCCAAAGCCGGTGTGTCAAACGGAGAACATAATCTTAACACCTCGAGTTACGAGGTATGTTGTAACAAAAACGGTGAGGATATAATTGGAGTCTGGGAAATTGGCGATTGATAAGGTACTCGTATAAGTGAATAGTTTGAGGTCAATACGGACTAGGTATAAGATATTTTATATACAACGACGATCTTAACTCGATTCCAACTCTATCCTAGTAAGCATAATGGTGTAATGCTAGTAAGTAATCCAATAATGGCATTCAACCAATGAAGCTTAAATATGTTCTCTAGTCTAAACTAGAGATTATTATTACATGTTACGGGCCTAAGACCTTACTTAGTTAAGACAGAATCACTACTACTTGCAATGTAATAGCTACGTAGGTCCTAGTAGAGCTTTGAGTAGGTAATGTAAAGGAAAATGTAAAACAGTTTCTCAAATGTACATATGTTCAAGATTGAATCCCGATAAACGAAGCACATACTGGTACGGCTAACTTCTGCATACCTTCTTGATTAAGTAAGATGCTACTATAACATCGGTAGTTATGTGAGATCCCGCATATTTTACCCACAAAGCGGTTGTCGCAATAACCTTAACGGATTTGCAGTTTAAACAAATAATTGCAAGTTAAGCCGTGACAATGTTTATTGCAAACATAAACAAGCCCTCAACAAAGTAATTAAAGAAGATGGAGAGCAAACAATTCATACTAATTGGCCGGCACCTGCGCAATGTTACAGATTGGGTCAATATTTTGATACTAATGTCATGGTGGTGGGACATTTTTACGCTTAATAATATGGAGCCTACCATGTTTTTAAACTTTTGAGGCATTTAAAAACCTCTACATTGATTTATATTTGCTTGAGCTTAAGCGTTTTCGCAATCTACGACGGGACATCAATATCAAGGCAAATAACGGCATTTTATTTTTAATTCTATATCATGATTTTCTACAAAAAAATATATTTTGATGTGTTATAGACTGACAATATTGAACTACCCGAAAACTTAAGTCGATATAGCTCTATCGCACGAAAATATTATTTGGTATGAAGCAAAGTAGGTATTTTTGAATCAGAAACGCGTCATTGATTTTCTGGGTAAGACCGAAACTGGGCGAAGCCACGGGCAAAAGCTAGTAAACTATATTCCAACTAGTGGACGTGCAACACGCACCTAATGAGGCAATGCTTGATAAATTATTCAGGGCTCATAGCGATGTATGTCTGCAATGTGTGCGCGTCTGATTAGTGAGGATTGCAGTGATTTATCGTTTGTTTACTGATACTAGTACATACATACCTACTCATCAGTTATGTATTCTTATAACCATGATAATATTAAAATAACAGACATGTTATCCTTTTGCACCACTGAATCAACTTGTTGAACTGTCTTAGATATAGAAATAGGAGCAGAGGCTTTACGAGGAAAGAAATTTTACGAAGAAAAATCTTGGAGAGGAGTAATAGGGAATGGGACTTTCTATGTGTACCTAATCAATCTGATTTGAAAACTTTAAGAAAAATTAAGTGCTTTTGAACTTGAGTTTTTTCTTTATTGACAATGGGCCCTTTGTTTTCGTGTTTTTTTTGTTAGCAGCTTTTATTTCCAATTTGAGTACCGGAACGCCTACCCAACTTTCGGATATAAAAAAATAATAAAATGAAACCCGTTAAATGCCTTTTAAACACGCAGGTGCAGTACCTATCAGGCGTCTGGACCTCCTAATAAAGATATAAAAGGCTCGGGTAGCATTTACAGACCTTATTGGGGCCCATAAAGTAACAACGTAATACCGATTGCTTTCACAAGTAAATCGCCTTAGACCGTTCGAAATAAAATTTATCGTTTTGTTGTTACAATAAAATGTAACGGTAGGAAGGGAACTTGCGTGAGTTACCACAGTAATGGTACAGTGTTATTTGAATATATACACTAGAAAATGATAATCCTTATGGATATTGATAGTTGAGTCTTATTTCTTTTCGAATATTATATCCTTAGGGCAAACTGATACATTATTATTTGTATTTAATTTTGTCGCTAAAGATTTGTAATGTATAACTTTAAAACCGACTCAATAAAATTAAATAAATAATGACAAGATTTTCTATTGTAAAAGTATTTATTTGCTGCAAGTACATCCTTATAAAATAAAATAACTATTTTTATTATTTTAACGAGCATGCGGTTCCTAGCGCGTTGATGTCTTTCCCATAAGAATGTATTTTTAACGTTTTTTTTGACGATGTGATCGTTTTTTTTAGTTTGAGGCTTTGATGTAAGCAGTTATTACTTACTCAATTTATTTATTACATGAATGTTCATAGATGAAACTACATTTACAAGGTTGGCTATGTCAATATGTGCTCTGTGCGCTGAGATATCGATAGACTATAGCTAATTGATATAAAACTGTAACTAAGTTGAGCGTTAGTAATACAAAAAACTGTAAAGAAAGAGCATTTTATATTAATTAGCTACCTAGTTGCGAAATAAATTCCAAACAGAAAAAAGTTATACCTACCTAATGTAAATATCTTTTTATAATATCTCTACCGGGCCATAAGTCTCTCAAGAAAAAAATAACTCAATTTAAATTATCAAACTTCATATACGAGATTAGTTAATCGACGGTTCCCTTCAAGAGAATTAAAGGTTTAATCACACAGCGTCGGTTTGAGCGACGTGGCCGATGGACTGTGAAAGTGGCTGTCATGTCGATGGAGGAACAATAATCAAGAGGGAAATGTTGTGGACTTGTAATAGTAGAATAATGAGGCAATGCTAGTCTGATTAAATAGAGAATTTGGCTGGGTTGCACCATCTTACTTTAACTTTGACAAACATCAAAAATCTGTCAATTATCGTATTCGTCAAAGTTAGGTGGTGCAACTTAGGCTGGGTTGCACCGCCTAACTTCAACGGTAACTATAACGATAACCGGTCCTTTTTGTATAGAGATTGACAGATTTTTGACGTTTGTTAAAGTTAAAGTAAGATGGTCCAACCCAGCCTTAGAGTGCCTGCACTTGGACCCGGTTTCTGAATTGAGAATTACAGCTTGGGCGTGCTAATCTTCTACTTAAGAATGTACTCGTAGTTAATTAAAAGATGAGCAACCTCAAGCCAAAAATCTACTGTTACCTTGTCATAGCTATTTATTTATATTTCTTTCTCATTATTATAATTAGGTACATAGCTACTTTTTAAAAATAAGTTTTCTACAAGGATTTTGTACTCATAACATTAAAAACAACAACTTCATTAATTTATTTAATTTTGAACTTTATACGGCTAGCTATAGAATAAGTTATAAATAAAATCTTGCTATACAAATACATTGCTTGTAGCACTGCGGGGACTCGACAGAAATAAATAAAGCCTTCAACTAAAAATAAAATGTTACAAACCTCACTAAGTTTCCAACTGAGCCGGGGCACAAAAGGGAGCGAGACGGAGAGAGGTATTAGCTGGTGTGCGAGTGAGAAAAAAGACGTCGGACCACGTGACACCTGCCGGCCGCCAAATGAAGATATCGCAGCTGGATGTGAGAGGATCAAGCGCAGGTGTCGTCAACCTTAAGGTAAGGCTGATTTATTTCATTTAAGATATTTATTTTTACTTTAAGAAAATTACTTCTAGGTAGGTGCTATTACCATGACACCATAATAAATAAATAATATTTGTGGATACAAAAGTAACTCTATACTATCATTGGTCACTATTTATTGTCTAACGAAACCGTTGATGATGCAGGTATCATATTTTCTGCTTACATAAAAACATCTATGTATTAAAAGATTTGGATTTTGTTGTAGGTAAGTTATTCAAACAGTGGTATATGTATTTTTTAAACTAAGTTTTTTTTCATTATAAAAATACTAGCTTTCCGCCCGCGGCTTCGCCCGCGTGGAATTTTGTCTGTCACAGAAAAACTTTATCGCGCGCGTCCCTGTTTCAAAAACCGGGATAAAAACTATCCTATGTTCTTTCCCGGGACTCAAACTATCTCTATGCCAAATTTCATCAAAATCGATTGCGAGGTTTAAGCGGGAAAGCGTAACAGACAGACAGACAGACAGACAGACAGACAGACAGACAGACAGACAGACAGAGTTACTTTCGCATTTATAATATTAGTTGGGATACATAGTCACTTTCAAAAACGATACCATGTTTTTTTTCCGGAAATTAGTACAGATTAATACTCTCTTTTAAATGTCTAACATAATATGCATAGCGTAGAAATAAGGACGTAAGTTGCCAAAGGTTGGCGATCTATAGATACGCATCAAAACGTCTGCAGATGCTACTAAAGCCTTTACAGCTCTGTAGAGTGGGTAGACCGAACACAATACGTCTTTCTCCACCAGGATATAGCTTCGTATAATGTCTACGGCCATTGTTAAGCTCGGAACTATAATTATACGAATTAGACGGGAAGTTGGTACATTGGATTTGGTTTTTATAAGTGTTAGTAATTATGGGTCGAACTATGTTTAAACCAACACCAATCAAGGGTCATGTAGAGTCAAAAAGCTGGTGAGGTTAATTAAAATCATAAGAACGATTATGTACTCGTCTTTCAAAAACAAAATATTTTTTTGAAATAAATATGTATAGGTAAATAAACAAAAGGCCTAACACTATAATGACAGATTTGCAACTCTCTCAATAAAAAGAAAACTCTAAACGGGAGCTGGCAACCACAGGTGGACAAACACTTCTACAAAATTATCTACACTCTAAAGTTACCCTAGTATCACCCCTATTCCTTTAGAATTAGAGACGACAGAATTGAATATGTAAGTTGTTAAATCCTTAGTTTGCTGAGAGTATAGTTTACACAGAGGTACGTAAATATTTACTTAGTGTACACTCAACAGAAGGACCTGGCTAGCGGATTATCTTATTCACAAATGGGAAGGACTTTAGGCTATTTGCTTTTGTTACACACAACAAAATGTAGAAGTGTTACTTTGTTATTATACCTACTTACTCCCAAACGGAAACATTAAGAACTTAAAAATTATATTATTTTTTTGTAACTAACTAGGTATTATTGTTAATCTAATTACTATTTACTATACTTTGTTAAGTTTTATTTTGTAAGAGCTTTTTGTGTTATTATACATGCATAAAAAAGTGTAGAGTTCATCTCTATCATCATCATTTCTTAAAAATAAGAGACAACAGTCCGACAAATTATCGAAAACTGTCTTTGGTCCTTTTCTTAAACCAAGTAACAAATTGCTCTTTCGACAGTTGAGAGAGTCGACGGTCGTCAGCCTACGTTCCAAATTTGGCCGCATTGGACAATGTTCTTTTATAAATTATGCCATTATACTAGTTTTGTATAATCCACCCGAATAGAAGTCGTGGCTGAGTTCAATGATTTATAGTGAAGATTTTTCAAGTGGTGATTAATCATGCCTTGACTTATCATCATTGTATCGCGAGAGGGGAACTTGTTTTTATTTCTTTTTGTTTTTTACCAGATGCGTTCGTCTATTCGGCCTACGCTTAGTAATTTGATTTATTTTAATTAAAACTTACATAATTGATGGCTCGTAAAAAACGTAATTCTCTACTACATTGACGATACATACCGTTTTTTTATAATACCTACACATGCACGGATTTCTTAGTCCTATTATTCAATAAAAATGAATAAAGACCTACTCAAACAAGTGCATGTCATCGTGAAAAATGATGCCATGCACAAACCATGAATAGCGATTTTTTGTCATGAATCCATTCCATATAAAGTTTAAGGCAAATGCATGGCCAAATTCTATAAAACAGGTAATAACAACAGATACAATCTTATATAACTAGCTTAGAAAAATCTAAATCCTACCTAGGAGCAATTCTGAACTATTGCTGCCTGTATTGGTTATGGTAGAGTCGGCTCTATTATGGTAGGTAATATTTTTATTATCGGAGGAAATTACCTACTTTCCTTCGAGTACCTACTCGTATATTGTTTTTTTCAACGATTTTGTCATGATCGATTGATTGATCAANTTCAAAGATTTTGATCATGACCACATAGACTACATCACTGAAAGTAATTAACTTATTCAGCTTCAGCTTCATCAAATTGAATTCATCAAATAAATTTAACATAAAGTTGTTATGATATTTTGCAGCAAATACCTTGCCTGATAACATGTGTCTGTACATCATTTTCATACATTAATATTCCGTTGATGTAGAAACGTTTAGAAAATGTGTTTAAAATCTAAACTGGCAAAACATAAAAATAAGATTTATAGAACTGGCTTCGGTTACCATGATTTACATTCTAATACAAGTATGTTTATGTTAATTCTATTTTATTAATGACATCCCCGACAGTTCTGACTACCTACTGATATTTATTTGGGCTTGGATTCGCAGAAACGGGCTTAGTCAGAAACGTTTATGCTGTCAACGAATAGACAGGATGATTTATTTTATTGTAATAAGTACGCGAAACTGATTAGGATGCGTTTGGCATACTGTGGTTATACTTTAAAACATTATTAATTTGGATCCACAGTGCATACGAAATTCGTAACATAACATACAACGTGATAATACACAGTTTACATCTACTTACATCACAAAGTGACGCCTCTTTTAAAACAGGCTTACTTTACTTACTAGATAGGTATCTATTTTTTATTTAAAACTTGAACAGTACGCCTTGCCATAACAATAATACCCTCAATCTGTAAGAAACAGTCAGGAACTTAAAGAGGAATACCTACAACTCTACATTTCCAAGTAAAAAACTAACTGCATCCTCACTGCTCGCCAAAAATGTTGTCCTACAAAATAATTTTAATAAAACGTTTCGATATTACGCCATTAAGATTTCCTTTACACAGAGAACACGAAACATACAGGAAATAAAAACGTGAGAACAATATAAATCAAGAGAGGTAGGTACACGCTCGTCCCATGCCGATAATTGAGACGTCAATTTTTTTCGAAGTCGACTGCCCGACCGGCTTTTTGAATATTTATAACTTGAGCGCACCGTAATTTAACTTTACTCGCTTTATCTCCGGGACTTAATCTAACTCTGGCTCGGATGGAATGGCCTTTGCGTTCTAATAAAAAAAGAAGCTAGAACAAGGCTCCGGCAGGTATGCGAGGTGTGATCTTAGCAGTTAAAGTAAGGGTTAGTTATGGCCAGTAAAAAGCCAAAAGGAAACAACTCAATCTCAAAAACTAATGTGCAATTGAATTAAGAACTGTTAATTACTTAGAAAATTAAATAACGCATTTGATTTAATTATGTTTAATGATGTGGTTCAGAAAAAAAGAGACATTTATCTATTTCATCTCTACATTCTGTGATTATTGTTATGGAAAACTAAAAAAGATGTTAGGCATTTCCAGAGCAATATTCATAAGTAAGACATTTCATAGGTAAGGAAAGGTTTGAACATTTAACATCGATAAAAGGATTGTATAATAAATAAAATATAATACATGAATAAAATCCTGCTGCCCGTAACGATCCACAATGGCACGTGCAACTTAAAGCGCAGGTATAGAACCTGCACGTCTCAATAGTTTTTTTTTCCTCATCTACATTATCCATCAGAGAATGATCGCATTGAAATCTTTGAAAAAATCTTCACAAGGCAGTACAATTTAGAACGTCAATCAGACTGTCTGCATGGCTTTGTGTGCAGTTGGGCATTGTTCAGTGCGCAGGCGACGCTTTCTTAACACTCCGGGCCGTTAAAATCCTCACATTGTGTCGCAAATGACGCGTAAAATTATGGCTTCTGGCTTATGTAGCACAATTCGCACAATATAACTAAAACAATAACAAAACTTACAAGAACTCGAATTACTCGTAGGTATAAACTACTTACCTACCTACCTAAATACGAGTACCTAGGCGAGTCCCGGTACTCCCGGTAGATATATTTTCTTACTTAATGGGACATGGTGGGATTTCATAAACATTGATTGAGATTATAAAAAAAATGTGTGTTGGACTTGAAGTAATTTTTGGAAATGCTTCTCTGAGCTAGGGGCATATTTATCTATCTTAGTACCACTGAATAGCCCTCATTTGATCTTGTGAAGTAAAGACAATAATAAGTAAGTATCTCTCTCTGATCAATTAATACGCCCCTATTCACAAACATTACTATGAGGTCTCACAGTGCGCGTGGACGCACAGGGTGACACACGAACCGATCACAGAGCTCTATTCAACGCTGTGCGTTCGATTTGCTGCTTCACTTAAGCAAGTATCGTTTGTGAATACGGGCCATAACCATATTGTCTTAAGTATTTTGGTACAGTCGACAGCATATCAGACTAGGTATACATTTTTATAGCAAAATAGCCTGTATTACAACGGGATAAGACTCCTGAGAGTATTGAGTGCTTAGCTTGATTGAGGTGCTGTCATCCGTACAAGAAAGTATCTACCATGTTCAAAGTAGAGATCTTGTTGCTACCTTCCATCCACTCGCTTCACGTTCTTCATGAACTCTAAATTAAATAAATTTAAGTTACGAGAGTCGCGTAAGAGATACCTCAGACTGACTGATCTACTTAACTAAGATCAAAGATCACAATCATGTAAGTTTTGTAATCCATATTAAAAAGCTTTTGTACTTAAGTAGTAGTGAGTAATAAACTTAAAAGGTAGATCCCATCAAAAACAATACTTGTCAAAAAAACCAAGTCTCGCAACTCGTTTTTTTGACAAGTATTGTTTTTGATGGGATCTCATTTCTTTTTGTATTTTGTAGACAGCAGTTATGTATCTAGAAAACTGGACCGAAATTGAAAAATTTTACTCGACTTGGCGGTTGCACTACCGTGCCCCCAAATATCATTTCTTTTTGTATTTTGTAGACAGCAGTTATGTATCTAGAAAACTGGACCGAAATTGAAAAATTTTTTTTTACTATCATCGCCTGAAATTATGAGTAGATACATGCTGGACCTACTAATCTCAAAAGCTCTCAAAATCTGGTAAAGTCGGCAACTATTCTACAAATAACGATTCACAAATAACGTTAAGTTATGGCGTAATATTAGATTGCCAGCGCTGTGATAAAAGTCATGAGTAAAAAAAAAAGTAAAAAGTCAAACTATTTTTTGACGTCGATGCGTGACGTTTCGGTTTGACAGTTTCAGTTTTATTATTATCTCTCGATTTTATTAATTACTAGAAAGTAAATTAAAATCTTAGCTTAGTATTGATGTAATATTTAGGTTGTAGTTAGACGAATTATATTTTTGTGAATCAGCACCTTTGAATAAAGGTGTTCTGATTAAAATATTTTTGACATTTGGGTAAGATTTTTGCTTTCATGTCGACGATTGCGTTTAGCACTTTTACTCTTTGACCTAAGAAAAATATGATTTGCTTATTATCCCCTATCCTTGTACACTAATTAATAAACATAATCTTAATTTAAAGTAGCCATATTAATGTCTGTGATACGTGTATGTTTATTGTTTTATTTGCACGTAAGTAAACTTGTATTGTCAGTTTTAATTATTGGAGGTCGACGTCTATTTAGAAGGTTTCAGTGATCTTGAAAGTTAACCAAATACAATTAGTGTAGGCCTGCTAATTTGCGAACACTTATTTCGTAACTTTGCACTCGCGTCCTTTGGCTCTGTGACAGTTCTCAGAGGTTAAAGAGAAGAGGGTATGGATTTAATTTTTTATACTTTCTCTTTCAGATGTCGTGAGATGCTCATATGATATTAAAATCTATAATATTTAGATTAGTTCTATAGCGAAGTAAAGATGAGCGCAGGCGGAGGACAGGCTGTAAATAATGCACCACCCGGAGTAAACAATGAGAATAACGTTAATCATGTGCATGTTGGACCAATGCTCCAACCTCCACCAAATAATCGTAGGTTTCAGAATCAGAACCCATTATTCAGCGTGAGAGAGAGGTTGTTCCATGCACTGTTTTTTAAGTTTGCTGTAGCTTATGCTCGAACATTTCCGAGGCCTGTGCGGAGATTCTTTGAATTCCTTGTGCTGTTAAAAGCGCTAGTCGCTTTCTTTGTTCTTGCATACATCCACATAGCATTCTCTAGAACGCCTACAACATGCTTGAATCATGTGAAAGACTCGTGGCCTAGAGATGGTATATTACGAGTGGAAATCTTGAGAAACCCCTCCGAGGACTATACCATTGAACAGAGCTATGCAAAGGAACGAAGGTTGAAAAAAGACAAAGAAGAAATTACTACTATGCTTGGAATGTTAACAACTGAAGGGTATGTTATTCTTGTTAAACCATTAATTTAATGTAACTGGTGAAAGATTTTTCAAAACTGATTCAGAAGTTCTAGAGATTACTTTCAACAGACTCAAAATATACAAAGTTTGTAAAAACTTTTGTAAATATTTTTTGCTCTTTACTACACATTTATTCATATTATTCATTTTATTTACAAAAGTAACCAGAAGTAGTTTATAAGTTACAAATGGTATGTTTAACTAACTATGTGTGTAAAACTAAAAGTAAAATTAAGCAATATAATGAATTTATATGTTTTGAAATAATTTACCTTTAATTTACTTATTTTTTAAAATATTATATCTCCAGATTCATCACGATTGAGTCGTCTGCTGATGAAGACACCAATGAAGATGAATACATAAGAGATGGCACAGATTACGGCAATATTACACGTGTTCACGAAGAAGGTCAAGACGACACAGAAAGCAGACAAGTGATCGAAACTTCTTACATAAACACAGGCCCGGATCTCATATCGACTGATGATACTGTTGATTTGAATGCCACAATTGTTGCAACGGAAGACTTGGAGCAGCCATCTTCTTCCATATGGGAAGGCTTTATGAGCTTTGTAGATGAAATAGAAGGGAAAAAATATATGAAGGTGAGCATTAAATTAATAAAAATTTATTACAAAACACTTGAGTTCACAACCTATTAGATTTTAATGACAAGTGACTTGATGACTGAATTAAGGTGTGAGCTTGGAGGATAATTTAAAATTAATAATAATCACTGATCTGTTTACATTTTTATTTACAGACAAGTCTTGAAGTTCCTGCTGCAAATGAATCTTCAAAAGGTGAGTGTGATGATTTTTTGTACACTTTATTTAAGACAAGGTTACTATTGTTTGTAAGTTGTATTATGTCAGTCAGTTTTAAATAACTTGGCATTGTAAAAAACCTTCAAGCGTTGTCCTAGGTCCCTGACCCTCAGCAATATTCTTATGACGCTGTACCAGAGCATACGATTATGAACCTATTAACATCATGTTATCACACTTTTATGCAAACAATAGATAAGCATTGCCCATTTATTTAACATATTTATTGTTATAATGATAATGTTGCATACAGGGTGACATTGAATAATGGTGCCATTATAAAGATCTATAGAATATTACGAATTTGCGTATTTTTCGAAATTAATGTCGCCTTAATGTCTAGGCTATCGCGTATTAAACTTTGCAGATAACCGTAACGAAAATATTATCGTGACGTGCGTGCGTATTTTCATGAAGTAAATTATTCACGCGTGCTTTAAATAGTGAATAGGAATAATTAAAATAATATACAAAAAAAACTTTTTCCTTACGTAAATCGATTATGTTACTGATTCTGAGTAGCTTCTAAAAATTTGCAAAATCACTCTGTAATGATTTTGATAGATTGTATACTTAAGTCACGTTTTTAAGCCATAGGTAAATGCAATAATGCAGATTTGATATTATTGCTTCAAATTGAAAGTAGTCACTAAAAATTATTTATTTCTTGTGACTAACAGTACAATGCTACAAAGTTGACAGACATGAATAACACTATAATCTTACTAATATTATAAATGCGAAAGTTTGTTATGGATGTCTGGATGTCAATATGTTTGTTACTCTCACCCAAAAACTACTGAACGGATTTTGATGAAACTTTACAGTATTATTGTTTATAACCCAGAATAACACAAAGGATATAATTTATGACGATCTGTGACAAACTAAATGTAACGCGAGTGAAGCCGCGGGCTAAAGCTAGTATAAACTAAATACATTGAAGATGACACTGAGATGGACAGGGCGTTTGATATTTTGCTTTATTTCGATTACAATACTGTATAGTTTAAAATTCATAACAAAATGTATTATGATTCAAACAAAATACCTATTCTAAGAGCCTTTTATTATGTTTCAGATGAAGATTACATTCTGGAATATTCCCTGGAATACGGGTTCCTACGTCTATCGCCTAGTGCCAGACTAAGACTGAAGATCCCAGTCAAAATCGTTACGTTAGATCCTCAAGAGGACAAATGCTTCGGCGATACGTTCTCGCGGTTCGTGCTTGACGAGTTTCTGGGATACGACGACTTGCTGATGGCTTCTATAAAGACTTTGGCTGAGAATGAGGATAACAAAGGGTATTTGAGGTAAGAAAATGAATGTAATGTTCGCTTTTCCTACTGTAAATGTGAAAGCTAAAAGAAGCCACGACGCAGAGGGCGTAGTGTGAGCTTACATCAAACGTCATTAATAGCGAGCGCGTTAATTTTTTTTATAAATATATGAAGATTTTAGTTCTTAAAAGTTTCTGCTAGGGGCGCTGTACAATCCGTCATACATTTAATGCCACTTTACTACGCAGTCGACATCGAATGCGTTTGACGTAAACTCACACGCCCCCAGACTGGGAACCCGTGATCCTAGGAACGCGAGTTCGAACCCTGCCGCCGCTCGACTAATGTGATGAACCCACTCGCAACACAAGCTTAATGAGGGCTATCGTTTTAGCGCTCACCAGTTGGCGCCACTGAAGAGTAAGGTCCTGTCACTTGCTAGTAGCGAAGACAGTGGCGCCGACTGGTGAGCGCTAAAGTGGTAGGAGGACTATCGCATTTGCACTCATCAAGATGGCGCCACTGTAGAGTAAAGTCCTGTCAATCGCCAGGGGTGCCAACTGCTAAGTATAAAAACGATAGCCCTCGTTAGCTTACCACGAGGGGTTAAATTATTATTAGTAATTTGTATTTACAAATTGGTAATATTCTTTGAAAAAAGAATAGTTTCAAAAATGTTATGTTCTGGGTTCTTTCTTAGAGCATGACACTGTATGCTGATTGGTTGACTGGTAATCTTGATCAGTTGTAACTAATATCCAGCTTAAATAGCTACAAATAACAAATAATTAGATAATTATAACAGAAAATTTACTGCAATAAAATAAAGTAAATACATAGAGCATAGTTTCGGATGGTTTAGTTACACAATTTAGACATCACAATGTTTAAAGTATCAATGTAAATAACATGTTTCATGTAATTTTTAAGTGTAGTTAGCATTTACTTACTATACCGGTGTCAAGATGTTTTTGAAGATGCACAAAAACTATGTGTGGGAAGTCATTTGCAAATATTTGTGCAAAACTAATTTGAATGTTTTGCCCTTGACATTTGTGTGACAGTTTTGTGCATATGAAAATATTATTTTTGCTCTTTATCAGTTTAATTTAAATTTCATTTAAAAGTCCAATATCTATGCAATAAGTATTCAAAAAATATTTACATACATGTGTGTACACATTTTTACACGTGTCTGTGCCAATTACAAATAGAATCAAAGTCAGCGCACACAAGGCTGGAAAGGGAGGCGAAGCGATCCCATAGCGCTGGGAGGCGTCCACTTTCTATGTGTTTGATTTTATACAAACTAAAATATTCCTAAAAATATCATCCCGGATCGCGACCACTTTCCAGCGCTTCCCGCCTCTGTGTGCGCTGACCTTTAGATGTTAAATTACCGGTGTATTCCTCTTTGATCACCTGGATTTGATCACCCAGGTGATCAAAGTTGATTCCAGGCGTCACTTTGTTGTCCTTTGATCACCCACAGATAATATCACCTACGTGATCAAGTGGACTTCTTATCCATGGGTGATCAAAGGACACCGAAGAGTCGCTTGGAGTCCCACTTTGATCACCTAGGTCAGGGGTCTCCGAGCCCTGATATTTAATATTTTTTTCGGTATGTTGCAAGGGCCATAACAATTTTAATTTTTCTGCCCATCCATACAAACAGGCTTTTATTGCATTTCTATTACTGTCGCTGGCCGGATTGATGCCAGAGGCGGGCTGGATATGGCCCGCGGGCCGTAGTTTGAAGACCCCTGACCTAGGTGATCAAATCCAGGTGATCAAAGTGGAATAGACCAATCTCAACGTGGCTTCTCCTGTCGTAGGAACGTGATCACCGGGGAGCACTACCGCTTTGTGTCCATGCTGACCGCACGCAGCTCATACGTAGCAGCTTTCTTCATCATGCTCGTCTTTGTAAGTATGCCACGGATTTTAGACCTTAAGGACATAGTACTTCACAAACATCACTATGAGGTCCCACAGTGCGCGTGGACGCACAGGGTGACACACGGACCAATCACAGAGCTCTATTTAATGCTGTGCGTTCGATTTGCTGCTTCACTTAAGCGAGCATCGTTTGTGAATATGGGCGTTAGATACTATGGGTGTGGCTTTGTATAAACGCAATAATTGGGTAGACATTTTTGTAGGGACTAGCTTTCCGCCCGCGGCTTCGCCCGCGTGGAATTTTGTCTGTCACAGAAAAACTTTATCGCGCGCGTCCCTGTTTCAAAAACCGGGATAAAAACTATCCTATGTTCTTTCCCGGGACTCAAACTATCTCTATGCCAAATTTCATCAAAATCGGTTGCGAGGTTTAAGCGGGAAAGCGTAACAGACAGACAGACAGACAGAGTTACTTTCGCATTTATAATATTAGTTGGAATAATAATAATTTATAGTCACAACTTCTTTAAAAAACACTTCATTCTAGCTCTAAAATTCTAGTTAATCTGGTCCACCAATACATAAGTCAACCAACTAAAAGAATTACGTTGAATAGTTATTAGGACCTAGGCGTCCCCTAAGAAAGGATTTTATAAAATTCACCCCCCATGGAGAAGATTACTGGTAGATTATGATTATTAATTATTATTTAAATTATTTTTTTCAAGAAAAAAGTCTTCCAAGTCCTCAGAATAATCTTCATTTGGCGACTTCAATTGAATTTCGTAATATTTAAAAAAATAAATGAAAAGATTAATAGACTTTGTTATGTCTTGTGACATCATTTTAATCGTGCTCTACCGTAATTTGATTTTTGCGTGTCCATTTGAACATCTTTATGGTCATTCACCTTTAGACTGTGAACATTTAACACACTCATCATGTTAAAAACGGGATATAAAAACCAGTTTCTAGTGTCTGAATAAATTAAAGAACCGCTACTTTATGATTATTTATCGATTTATTTGTGCAAATCGTAGACATGACAAAAACATGACTTTAGTAAGTAGAGGGCAGAGTATTGTTTAATATGATTACAAGCATTATGTTTTTGTATTTTTTTATGTATTCTATTTGCATTATTTTTAAAATGGCTATTTACCGCCATCTAGCGCCGGGTAGAAAAAATACAAAACCTTTTCACCACAAACTTCGTTTTGATTAAGACTTTGCCCGCCATCTAGCGACGAGTAGTAGAACCTTCCGTATTACTTAAAAAAGCAACTTCTCAAGTTTGCTTTTGGAGATGGGTTCTTAAAATAACATAGAGATGGCGCTGATTAATTAATTATTCGAACCCATAAATTATTCAAAATCAAAACTTATTTTATANTGCTACGCCGCCACTGGTTGCAGTGGTGGGAACGAGAGGTGGGAATAGTCCCGTTAGGGGCGCTGTTCAATCCGTCATACATTTAATGTCACTTTACTACGCAGTCGACATCGAATGCGTTTGACGTAAACTCACACTGCGCCCCCAGACTGGCAACCCGTGATCCTAGGAACGCGAGTTCGAACCCTGCCACCGCTCGACTAATGTGATGAACCCACTCGCAACACAAGCTTAATTAGCTTACCACGAGGGGTTAAATTATTAGTAATTTGTATTTACAAATTGGTAATATTCTTTGAAAAAAGAATAGTTTCAAAAATGTTATGTTCTGGGTTCTTTCTTAGAGCATGACACTGTATGCTGATTGGTTGACTGGTAATCTTGATCAGTTGTAACTAATATCCAGCTTAAATAGCTACAAATAACAAATAATTAGATATTTATAACTGAGAAAATTTACTGCAATAAAATAAAGTAAAAACATAAAATTTTAGCGTAGATTCGGATGGTAAGTTAAACAATTTAGATATCACATCATTTAAAGTATCAATGTAAATAACATGTTTCATGTAATTTTTAAGTGTAATTAGCATTTACTTACTATACCGGTCACAGACGAGTGTCAAGATGTTTTTGAAGATGCACAAAAACTAGTGTGGGAAGTCATTTGCAAATATTTGTGCAAAACTAATTTGAATGTTTTGCCCTTGACATTTGTGTGACAGTTTTGTGCATAATGCAAAGATTATTTTTTGCTCTTTATCAGTTTAATTTAAATTTTATTTATCTCTGCAAAAACTGTTCCTAAAATATTTACATACATGTGTGTACACATCTTTACACGTGTCTGTGCCAATTACAAATAGAATCAAAGTCAGCGTACACAAGGGTGGGAAGAGCGGAGAAGCGATCCAGTGCGAAGTGGTGGACGCGTATCGTGCCGGGAGGCGTCCACTTTCTATGTGACTGATTTTATACAAACTAGAACATTCCAAAAAATATCGTCCCGGATCGCGACCGCTTTCCCGCGCTTTCCGCCTTTGTGCGCTGACATTTAGATGTCAAATTACCGGTTTATACCACTTTGATCACTTGAATTTGATCACCCAGGTGATCAAAGTTGATTCCAGCCGTCACTTTGTTGTCCTTTGATCACCCACAGAAAATATCACCTACGTGATCAAAGTGGACTTCTTATCCATGGGTGATCAAAGGACACCAGTGTCGCTTGGTGTGTGCTGTGAAGCCTCGGGGCCATAATAATTTTTTCGGTATGTTGCAAGGGCCATAACAATTTTAATTTTTCTGCCCATCCATACAAACAGGCTTTTATTGCATTTCTATTACTGTCGCGGGCCAGATTGACGCCAGTGGCGGGCTGAATATGGCCCGCGGGCCGTAGTTTGAAGACCCCTGACCTAGGTGATCAAAGTGGAATAGACCAATCTCAACATGGCTTCTCCTGTCGTAGGAACGTGATCACCGGGGAGCACTACCGCTTTGTGTCCATGCTGACCGCACGCAGCTCATACGTAGCAGCTTTCTTCATCATGCTCGTCTTTGTAAGTATGCCACGGATTTTAGACCTTAGGGACATAGTACTTCACAAACATTACTATGAGGTCTCACAGTGTACGCACAGGGTGACACACGAACCAATCACAGAGCTCTATTCAATGGTGTGCGTTCGATTTGCTGCTTCACTTAAGCAAGCATCGTTTGTGAATATGGGCGTTAGATACTATGGGTGTGGCTTTGTATAAACGCAATAATTGGGTAGACATTTATGTAGGGATAATAATAGTTTATAGTCACAACTTCTTTAAAAAGCACTTCATTCTAGCTCTAAAATTCCAGTTAATCTGGTCCACCAATACATAAGTCAACCAACTAAAAGAATTACGTTGAATAGATTAGGATTTAGGCATCCCCTAACAAAGGATTTTATAAAATTCACCCTCTATGGAGAAGATTACTGGTAGATTATTATTTAAATTTTTATTCAAGAAAAAAGTCTTCCAAGTCCTCAGAATAATCTTCATTTGGCGACTTCAATTGAATTTCGTAATATTTAAAAAAATAAATGAAAATTCATTTTAATCGTGCTCTACTGCAATTTGGTTTTTGCGTGTCCATTTGAACATCTTTATGGTCATTAACCTTTCCGATTGGACTATGAACATTGAACACACGCATCATGTTAAAAACGGGATATAAAAACCAGTTTCTAGTGTCTGAATAAATTAAAGAACCGCTACTTTATGATAATTTATTTATCGCTTTATTTGTGCAAATCCTAGACCTGACAAAAACATGACTTTAGTAAGTAGAGGGCAGATTATTGTTTAATTTGATTGCAGGCATTATGTTTTTGCATTTTTTTTTTGTATTTGCATTATTTTTAAAAGGGCTATTTACCGCCATCTAGCGCCGGGTAGAAAAAATACAAAACTTTTTCACCACAAACTTCGTTTTGATTAAGACTGCCCGCCATCTAGCGACGAGTAGTAGAACCTTCCGTATTACTTAAAAAAGCAACTTCTCAAGTATGCTTTTGGAGATGGGTTCTTAAAATAACATAGAGATGGCGCTGATTAATTAATTATTCGAACCCATAAAATAGTAGTGGAATATTATTAGAAGATGATTATTTATTTTAACTACAAATAATAATTTCCTTAAAAATACTATAACTTACTTATTTTATATGTACGACATACTTGTTAAAGTATCTGTTGTTTTTAAAATATTTAACTAGACTGAGATCTATGTTTTTGCCGGCGTCGCAACAACAGTAGGTACCTACCTATTTTAGGTTCCTGGAAGCCCCAAATTGGTAATGTTGACTTTTTCTACATGAAATAATATTAAATTATTAACTTTGTATGTAGTAAAAAATATTATTATTTCTCAGAATTTCGAGAACAACTCAAATCTTGGAGTTATTTTTATTAACATCGTCTTACTTGATTACTAAAGAAAAAGGTCAGAATCTGAATTTGACTGACCGTCATTTACGGTCAAAAACTGTCAAAAACTTGTCATAAACTGTCAAAAATGGTCATTTTTTGTCAATTTGATTTCAGTAATAGTTTAGTACTTTTTAAGTCTTTTCTTAGATTTTGTAATTGATAAAAGTCTACAACATCGTAATTGATTAATAAAAATGTGGTTTGTAATGATTTATTTTAATATCATTAAACATTTTACAGTGAGTCTAGAACTTCTAAACTGAAACAAAAATATGAAATTCTTCTAAATTGAAGCAACAAGGTTTTTTTAAAATGATTTATTGTGTGTATTTGTCTCTTTCTTTTCCGGAATATTTGGAAAATTTCGGCGTTCACTTGCGCCTGGACGATTATTAGATGTTAAGGCCCTGATTCTCAGGCAGGAGTCTGGTTGGCTCAGACTAATTAATAGATATTAGTAATTAATTCCTACAAATAACGTTGAAGAAGCTTGCTTAAGTAGTCGTGGTGGTTTATCAAGTAGCTGGAAGCTCACAATGCCTAAGGCTTGATCGATGCCGGTTACTCACGTGTCTAAATGTTTGTGTTGCCATAATCAGATAAAGAGATTAATATAAATCTTGGTTTGTGAAAAACAATTCGATGTAGAGAGAAAGAGAGGTCATGTCTTATAAATTATGAATGATTTCGAAACTGTTCTTTGTTTCAATGTAGGTATAAATGAGTATCAATTTCTTTGAATGCAGTAAAGTTAGTGAATGATTGGAAGATTAGTGGCTAGGTAGAACAAAATACATAACGCACACTAAAATTGTTTATATGTGACTAAGTACCATATAATTTTACTTATTTAGATACATAATTATCTTTGTGCCTCATAATAAATTGCATATTATGTTTCATAACCCACTCAACCATGTAACCATCAGTTACAGACAGCTGTTACCTTTATTAGTCTACCATTTTTATATCTCTGAAAAGTCTGTTCTGTCTGTAAAAGTATCGCTAACATCATCCAAAAACCATATTCAAACCTATAAATTTGCTACCATCAAGCCCAAGCTGTCAGGCAATCGAATTAGGCAACCTACCTATAGCTAGAGCACATGAAATCGGAGATATGTGATCCGTTAGTAGTTTGACAATTGATTAATGCGATTCCTACAGCGACTGACACCGGGCTATGGGATTAGTCGGTGACATGTATCGGAGCTGAGCCTGCCACTATCAATATTCATGTAGCCGTGTGTTGCAATTCGCAGTATGTGAATAGGATTTGGTGGAAACCAATTTTCAGTGGAAAAGTTAAATTAATATGACAGAAATACGCCTGATATGAAAGGAAAACTAAAAATTCGGGGAATGAAGATAGGCGTAGTTATTTTTCAAAGATTGTATTATTATTATAAAGAGCTGTGGTTTTCTGAATAAAGAAAAATAAAATAAATAAATAAATAAGATTCTCAAATATTACTGTTGATGCATACTACTACTAGTTGGTTACCATGTTATTGAAAGAACAAATGATTTGAAAAACTAAAAATTATTAATAGTTTAGTAGTTTAGTTAATTCATCAAGCTTAATACTGT
Source organism: Ostrinia furnacalis (assembly GCF_004193835.3). NCBI lineage: Eukaryota > Metazoa > Arthropoda > Insecta > Lepidoptera > Crambidae > Ostrinia > Ostrinia furnacalis. The sequence goes on along the minus strand of NW_021137083.1, from coordinate 471,606 downwards.
AGGTAGAATCTTATTTTGGTGTAATAGTGCGATTTTTAACAAAAATGTAAAGTCTGATGTACCGTACATTTGGAATAACGTGAAAACTACTGGTAACTATATTATGTAGTGCTCCTGCTCATGACACCATAACTGGTATTGACTAGTCGGTTTACTGACTATAATAATTGAATAATAAATAAATCTTATAAGCATATTAATAAAACGCTATCTCAAATAAAAGCCAGTGCCATTAAGGCATTTAAAACACCGTACAAGCGCATTTCTTCCGCGCACTTTTCGTTCGTTTCGTAAAACAAACACAACGGTATGTCTGGCCCGTCAGAGGTGGTATTCGGTGCCGTAATAAAGTTTGAAAGGGCTGTAAAAGAGCAATAACTGTAACTCCGAGTCCTGATTTTAGTGGCTCGCCGAGGGACCGCTATGCGATACCTATTAATTGATATGTTCACGGAAGAATGCTTTTCGTTTTATACAAGGATATATCTATCTAGGTATTGTTTCTGTTTCTTATAATAATATAGCAATCGTGTTTAATTAATATTTGTAATGTAAAAGACGGAGTCAAAAATTATTTGAGTGGATTTTTGTTATAATTAACCTTTCGTTTCGATTTAGTTTTGACCGTTCTACTTTAGGGGGTCCCATATAAATACACATTTCCATAAATGAGCTACACACGTCACTGCTACGTAAGTATATTGTTAAATATAGTAACAAATCTACTTACGAATACTAACTGGAAATAAATGGCAGCTGCCAATAATGAAATTTCCGATCACTGCGTGATATGGCTTCGATTTTATTAATGCCTCTTCAAATCTATAATAATACGTGAAATGTTTTGTTCCGCAACACAAAGGAATTAATCCGGTGGTTTGACTAACATATTATTCCATTAGCATTAATTAAGAGGATTATTGGAAGTAGATAACGTAGCACGGAGTATTTTCTGTACGAAATGTTCAATCTCGAACTGTAGTCTTAAAGCCACTGTTGTGCAGCACAGATTTACTTTTTTACTGGGAACCTCTTAACCTTTTTTTGACTGGAGAAAATGGCCTGTCCACCATACGGTATGGTGGTAGGTAATTAATTAGGTATGGTCTATACCTAATTAATTAGGTACTGCCTCGGGACGGCAGGTTAGGTTAGTTTGCTAGTTTCATAATGTAAAAGCGGTTTTAATCGCGTGTAATAACGCATCGTTCGGCAGCCACGTTTTGGGTACGTTGGAGGAAAGCCCATCGGCCACGGTATGTAAAGGTCGCCAGAGGAAAGCTCATCGTTAAGTTAAGGCTAGTGTGATCGGGGTTTTAGATGAATACACACACAAGACACGAGACTGTCGTAATGTCTACGCCACTAGCATGTTTTTCATGACATGATATTTAGCGCAGGAAATATTCTATGAGTATCAAATTCTTTGTGATTCTGCATGGTATACAAGAACATAATTATGTACTACGAGACAACTGTCACGGCTGGGGGTGCTGCCGTGAACTTGGGATAGCAAATGATACACGTATTGAAACACTCGTTTACTGGCGCAGCGCCAAGTTATAAAGCTGCGAAATACGCTACTTTCTTAATAAGTACCTACTTAAGTTTGTTGTAAAATCAATAGGATTTTGATACTATTATCGTCGGTGTTAGAAACAATATTTCGCCTAATCCTGCAGTCCGATCGTTAGAATAGTACGCTGTTAAGCTATTATCTATTCTGCTCTACTATCGCCAGTTAAAAGCCAAAGCCGGCGTAAGCCCTTGAGCATCGGACTTAACTCTCCTTTCGCGCTGTTTGCAGTTCGCCCGAAATATGTGTAAACTATTAAGCTGCGTGTAACGGCGATCTGTAACTGTACCTGTACGTACAGTAACAAGATTTTAGCAATATGTAAAAAGAAATTCAAAACCCGATTCAAAATGACAAATTCAAGTCTGGGTATGGATACCTACATCAGTCATAGGCCCGCATCTTTTCTTTTTCTTTGGTGTTGTTGAGCGTCGTTTTAGAAGTAATGCGGCCCTTATAGTGGTCGTAGTAAACGCTACGCGCCTACATTAAAAATCTGTAGTAACTACGAGTATATCATGGATCTAGATATAGGCTTTCAATAAGTGCTTTTTGTAACTATAGTGTTTGGTCTAATATCCAATTTAAACCACATATTACTATGTATGGTTCGCCAGTCTCGGATTTATTTTAGAGGCTCTGATAAGCCGAGAATTGCTAATAAAGTATGCTCTAATTAAAAAATGGTTTTGGCACAAGCGACGAATTTCTATTCATGAAATCTGAAATTTCGATAAAATTTTAAAAAGTAAGAATTTTTTTCTCTTCCCTCTTTACAATCTCTGTCAAAAAGCCTAATTGCAAATATTGAAGCATAGAGATAATGTTTATTTGCTTTGTTTATTTTTATTTATTTATTTATCGTTAATGATGAGTGGGCGGAAATCCCTACACTAGTCCAACTGTTATTTGTCCGATTTTTTATATCAACAAAATGTTCCACGTCCGACTATTTCGGTCGAGCCGGACGGCACGCGACGCGACGGACCGTGCCCGGTCCGGACATCAATGGGCCGGACTTAATCCGGACGCTGGAAGCTGTTAGTTTTTACGGTTGCCGTAAACTAGAGCGGTGGCCATATCGATCGTTAATATTAAGGCGACTTGATCGCATAATGGGGTGGGAGAACCATATGACTATTTTATAAGTGAAAACGGTCGTTTAGACCGCCTCTGCGTAATTAATGAATCTATGGATAAAATTGAATACTCTATAGATTCACCTACGTATCAATTCGTCGCCAACGCCGTAAAGGGGCGAACATCCTATAAACGGTCAAAAATTTAGTTAGAAGTATACAAAAATGCTCTATGCTTCGGGCACTATGTAGTTTTTTGTTCTTCTGTATAATTTTATAAAAAGAGGTTCGCTCCCTTTGCGGCTTTTACAAATATTCCCAAATGTATCAGTGACATTTACTTTAAACAACAATTTTAGGTGTAGTTTTTCAGCAATATTATTTTAAAATATAATAAATGCGTTTCCGGTTTTTCATGAAATTCAAAATATTACCGCACCAGTAGCAGGCATGCAAATATTTACTGACGAAAAATTGGCTAACAAAATCGCTTATTTGAAATTGTATATTGAATGTTGACAATTTGTGACTCTCTAAATCAAAGTGGTTCTCATGTATTTAGTGAAATTATTATATTATTGTAACTACAATGCCTAAGATAATTAATCTTATATAACTCACACAACCGTAGAAAACTAATACAACTGACCGAAATGAATAGTGTTTTCAAGTTCCATACAATTTGAGCGGGGTGTACATAGGTGGCAGTCCCTCGCCTCTATCAATCTTTTCGCCACATCATTTGCTCCCCGCGGCCTCCTCCCTCGATTGAATTTCATTAACGAAGCGCTTAGTGCAGATTGAATCCATTTAAGTAAACTGCGATCGGCTGTATGTACCCAACCTTATGCAGAAAGGTGAAGGAATTTCCAATTGGACGTTCGGTTTGTGGGTAATGCGTGTTGCTGAACGACTTGAATCGCGATATGTCTGTTTTCTTAGGTATTCGTTCGTTGGTTACAACCAAAGACATTCACTGCTAGACAAAATTATGATGCTCAGAATTATTTTGTTCCAAAATGTACAGAATTTCAACGGCATAATTAGCAGTGAGATGTGGTATTATACTGGCATTAAAAATCTATCTATTATCATCAAAATATTGATAAGTTTCTTAACATCTGGTTTCTAAAATAACTTGATAAAATCGTACTGCCTAAGGTGGGAATCGAACCCGACTTGACCGAACCGAATTGGANGAATTGGATTTTTTTTTTTATGTGATAGGAGGCAAACGAGCAGACGATGTAGTTGTTAATAAAATAAAAGCGTATTTATAATTACGAAGTATATTTTTAATTCATAAGTATTTACCTGCCACTACATGTGTTACTTATTATGATAATTTTGTCTGATACCTACATCATTACGGCACGATTAGTTGTACAACTATAAAGAAAAAAAAGACTGAGTTTAAGGTGTTCATTGTCTCATCCAAATCACGCTCGTCATAATATGTAAAAGCAATGTCAATGTAATCATACTTAAGGCGCTACCTCGTAAAAGTTTTCCGACTGAATGCCTCGCACACAGAGGGATAGAAATATGATTTCTCAGTGCGAGGAAAGGGACAGCAATAGAGCGCGCGGCGCGGAATAAAATAACGTAAGCGACAAAAATCGGAAATCATGTATTTATTGAAAAACCAAACACTATTTAAAGAAAATAACTCGACCAGTACTTAGAATATGTTATTACCTTACCAATATACAAAATTTGGTATTGAAATATTAGCCTATCTGCTTATAAAACGAAAAACCGAGTAATAGAAGGGTCATCTTTGGATTTTTTTTTCTATCGAGAATGTTTCGGCTTCGACCAGACACTAGATTTATTAGTCAACTATGACATATTTCAAAATAAGAACATAAGTAATAAGAAAAGTACGATTAAAACTAATTCTGCGCTTCTTTAAAACGCCCAATATTCGCAAGGCATCACCTTAAGGCCGTAGCACATTTATCAACCTGGAAAGGGATCGTAACCGTATCAACTCGAGGTGGTCAGTATTCTTCGTATGAAACTCCATACTTTAGTCTTTAACGCACACTTATCTGCACCGTGACAGATCGCGACAGCGCGCGAAAGGCGGTGACAGCTCGCAAAAGGCGATACGGTGTTGATCCCTTTCCGAGTATGTCTGCTATGACCTTTATCTTGCATCTACTTACCTTACTTACATATTATTGTGTTTTGTTACAGACTGTCTCAATCTCTATGTTGCTGCGCTACGCCCATCACCAGATTTTCGTGTTCATTGGTGAGTGTTGCTTTGTTTCAATTGTTTCTTTATTTTATTTTAGTTTACACCAATTTCGCGGCTTCCATTCCCCCGGTAATCCCTCACTTCCTATGAAGAGTGGAGCGCGGCAGATTGTTCTAATGCGGTGGTTCTCAATCTTTAGTTTGGGGGCTGTATTGTAAAGGTTAATAATATGGCCATAAAATAATTTAAAAAACTGATTTATTGTTAGTTCTGCAGAGAAAATATGAAAATAAATAATCAAGTATTTTAAAGAACACGGATGTATTCAGAAAACTTTTGATCAAAGTTTTTGAGGAGATGTTCGCAAACGAGAAAAAATAACGACAACGATATTAAGATGATAGGTTTTGATCACATTTTAAAATTGAATTATTACTCCGCGAGTTGCCATATTTTGCTATTAATTGTGACAATACATTGCGATTGATGTCTTTTTGGCAGACCCCTCGCGTTACAAACCCACGAAACACTTTGAGAATCGCAGTTTCACCGTTTCCCACCACAAACCGTAAATATGGTGTAGCTGTCGCAGGCAAATTGTATGATTCCGCATTTTACAAACGGCGTCGTCAATTTACAAACGCTCGCTGTTCTATGAAATGCCGAAGGCAAATTGGCAACTCGGTCAATTGATAAAATTTCGACTATGATTGTTGCAATAGGGTGACCATCATAAAACACATGTTGGACCAATCAGACATAATTTCAGAAATCAGGTAGGTATCCATTCAAGTAAGACAAACCTAAAATACTTCTACTCCTAAAGTAATTGAAATATTTTCGTAACAAAAACAACACTAGACTAATTTAAACTATTGACGTACCTATAGGTAGGTACATAAAAATATGACATTAAATAAGTTTCGATAGTCAGTCCTTTAGATAAGTAAGACTTATCACATTATAATTATACCAAGATATATAACATTTTAATTATACCAAGAAGAAGTCTAGAAGACATAACAAAATATTTTTTATACCAATATATTCCGCAGCAGTCCTCCGAGCACCAGATACCATTGTCACCTTAGCGTGTTTTACGTGCCGGATAACCTCAAAAACTATTTTATTTTTCCATAGCTTTTTCACTGCTCCTATTTGTGAATCGTAAAATTTTCTTAACTCACTAAGTATAATAAATGTCTTTTTTTGTGAAAAGTCCTTTGAATACGTAGAATTTGCACTGTTTTCTGTATCACAACACCGCTATCCGACGCCATTTTTCTTGTTTTAATTAGCAGCGCCTCGCGTGGTGAGAAAAAGAACTAAATACTTCAATTTGCCGCGGCATTTTGTAAACAGCGATTGAATTGGCTATCAAATGTTTTGGCATATTATAAAGTGCCAAGGCAATTTACATTTTGCCTTCGGCATTTCATAGAACAGCGAGCGTTTGTGAATTGACGACGCCGTTTGTAAAATGCGGAATCATACAATTTGCCTGCGACATAGCTACTGCAATTACCTGCTGTCGAAATGAATTCAGTGAAAAATTCTCGACTCTTGATCCGGCTCAGCGCCAATCTCTTTGTAATAACAATAATTGCGAGTAGCGCCCGCGGCCTCACCCCGCCTTACTCCCTGGCTGAAAATAAAAAAATTAAATAATATAAAAAACATAACGGGCGGGATTTGCCCATCGCTCCCCCACTTTGATCCGCCGACAATTAGTCCGATAGAGATAATTTGTTTCTTTCCCTATTTGCTCAGCGTCGGCACTTGGCTTGGCTTAGTTGCTTCAATACGATGATTGTTTTGAATTTTTTCTCCAATCCCCTCTTCGCGGAAAAGATATCTCAATTTACTCTTGTAATGCTGTATTATAATCCCTTCGTTAGAGTTCGAACGGGCACGGATTAACTTGTTTTTGCTGTTTCTAGTAAATTTAATAGAAAAACAATTTTCACTCTTTGTGGAGGTAAAGAGAAAATTTCATCTACAAATCGAATGCAGAAAATTATTTTTTGCATTTAGATTATGCTTCTTCTTTTCATTTTGTATTTCGTTCCTTTCTGATATTCTCAACTAGCAGTTTTCAATTGAATAAAGCAATAAGTTGAGAAAATAATTGAAAATTAGGATTTTTTTTACCTCCACAGCACAAGGCAATGCCTAGTGTGGGTTCCATCTTTTTGTCTTGCTAGCTGACATTTTTTTTCATTTTCGTTTTTCCAATATTCTTTCAATACCTATAACTAGCCAAGTCCACGTAATGTGTGATATGTGAGTGGTGTCACTAGGAACCACTAATGTTGACGTAGGTACCCTTAATCGTGTTGACAGTAAACTTATGTTAACGCTCTGCCGACCTAACATAGAATTCGGGGGATTTGTTATCAACAAAATTTGCGATAACATTCCCGACACATTTCTTGAGGTTTTTGTGTCGCAGTAAATAATGTTAGAAGTGACCTTTAACATGTTTGTTGGCTGACACGGGTTTTAAGCACAAAATAAATGGTCGCCATATTAATTTATTTTTCTAGAATATTTTGGATATGAATAGGTAGGCAGGTAGGTAAAAAAAATAAGATATGTTTGAGAAAAATTATTTAGATAGATATTACGCCAAATTAATTTTGCTACCATAACCAACGATTTTTTGTTGCTTTGCATTAAAGCCATAGTGATAAGATAATATTGGATCACACCAACACCTTATCTTCACACCATACAACATATTATCTATATCCATACAGCTAATTATTTGCCCATTTCCCCTCATTATTTTTCCGATACAATAGCTTCATCATATTTTCTCGGTTATTATTATGGAGAATAAGACACAAACATCCATTGTTTGTGTAACTCGATATCCAAGTGACCGTATTAATGATGTCGCGCCCATTAGAGCCAGAGCACACGTGCTACTTTAATATCAGCGATCGGAGATTTAGCCGCTTTTTAGAAGCTGAATGCAGCGACCATATAAATTCCATACACATTTAAAAACGCCTAACGCGGCCATAAGTATAGTCGCTTTTTGGAAGCTCGACGCAGCGACAGAATCACTAATAAGCGCGATTCCGATACCGGGTCCGAACGTATGAAGTTGCGAAATCGCGATGCTGCATCGATACAGTCGCAAAATTGCCGATCGCCGACGCGATGCTAAGTAGCTAGTCTGCTCTGGTCCTTAGTGATGCGGGTGTCGGATGTCGGGTGATTGTTTTCTCGTGTCGCGACGTATTGTTATAAATATAATAACGTCTCGATAAATGAGTAATAATCACTATTTTTTCCTTTGGGTGTCTCCTATGGCGACGGAAGGGTGGTGGCGGGCTAGCGGCCCACACGTTTAGCGTGGGCGTCGTTCTTAGCCCGATCGCGAATAATATACATAGAAAAACATTTTTATATATCAATTATTTTGTTTATATGAATCATTATTGCTAATGACATGGATGCCAAAAAAAAGAAAAGTCTGGACTATTCTTATTCACTCTCTTGGATTTTTTAGGAAGCTCAGATTTTTAGACAATGCGATGAAAAGCAATTTTTATTAGCAATTTTTGGAATGCTTTTGTGTGTGTAATTAACAAAACACTTTTTACATTTAAAAATATCTTTGAAGGGGCTAAAAGGGTAATAATAACGTTTGTATGGATTTACTTGAACTTTGGTTACTCATTGACGTACGTACAAGAAACGTACTTTTATAGTACTTTTAAAAATCAACCCTTCATTGGTGGAATGAGGACTCCCTTTTTGATCGCGGTATAAATGATATAATCTGAAACTGTGGTTTCATTGCTAGAATTAAAATAAAAAGAAACGTGTTTTGGTAATCTTAAAAACAACTTTTCTTTAGTGGAATGGGGTGCCTCAATGACTCCATGTTTACCACGGCGGTAAGAACTATAAAAACTTTTTGTCGTAGGTAAATTAAAATTCATTTGAACTAAGTCGCAGGCTGAAACTAGTCTACACTAATATTATAAAGAGGAAAGATTTGATTGTTTGTTTGTATTAAATAGGTTCCAAACTACTGGACCGATTTAAAAAAAATAATTCATCATTAGAATCTTACATTCTTTCTGTAACACAAGTGGTGCAATGTTCGCCGGGTCAGCTAGTTCTCAATACTTTTGTTAATTATGTAGCATATAATTATCTGCAGATTTTTCGACGAGTAGGTATTACCTCGTTATTCATTATTATCGCAATAAAATCATTTATCTCAATCGGAGTGAAATACTAACCGGACATCGTGGGCGCTCGTTAACGCTCAATAATTGACCAGTTCGAGTTTCAACTAATTAGTAATGATATTATATTTTTCTTTCTGTTATTTTTGTTGGGCTTAATGGCTACTTGAGAAGTGTTTGTTTGTTGTGAAATATATTTACCTTGTCATCTTTATTTTCTGTTATGACTGTCATGATAGGACTAATATGAATACTTTAATTGCATAATTTTTTTTCAATCTTTGAATCTTTGATCTTTGAAAATATTAATATTATTTTGATCAGTTGACTTCTTAGTTAATGTTTTGTTTCTTTTTGAAACATGAAAAAAATTCAGTTGATCAGAGTTCAGAAATAATTTGATAGATTAAAAAGTATTTTAGTTGATCAGTGGTGGGTGTCAACTTGAAATTAGATTTTACTGCTTATATTCAAGTAGGTAGGTAACTACGTAGTGCATAATCATAATGAAAATTTTTATAATTGGTGTGTAGTGTTTTCACAAATTACAGATCTTTTGTCAGAAATATTGTCTACTATAACCTCCTGCTTTTGTTGAAGTCGGTTAAAATCGAATGAATATTTTCAAAGAAATATTTCTTAAATAATATTANTAATATTCTCTGCGAATTTGTAACGCAATTTATGTTTGGTACGGATAGCACATTCCAATTGTACAGCAAAAGTGTGTATTGTACAGTCTGCTGCTTTTCAAAGGCACCTAAAAATAAAATAAGATTTCTATCCAAAGGGACCCGAGGCGAGTTTTCAGAATAAACTATTTAGCACACAATATCGGATGAAGGTAAACCCGTTCAATGGGATCTAGTTGGTATCTATGACGACTCATCCCTGCCTACTTGTGTTCAGGGTTGGCGATTTTTTGTATTTTATAATGAAACAACTTCGATTTTTTATAAAATAAATGATTGACGAAAGGCCGTGCAGAACGGAGTGGAGATTTTACTTTCAGAGGCTAAGACTCACTTTTCGCTTCACCCTCTTAGTTAGTTTTTGTCTTTTGACACATGCAGCAATGCAACAAAATGTCGAAACATACCCACATGGTTAACCGCAACCCCAAGTCTTTCAAGACACAAGTAAATAGACATTGAAATTCTAGGAATCGGTCGAATCTCCACTTCCCAGGTGATATAAATTGTGACTAAGTCAGTGGACACTTTACTAATTAAAAAATGAAATGTAAAAGTGATCATAAAACTTATTAGAAGTTTATAGAGGCATTCCGATTCTATCCATTAAAACGATTAAGTACCTATAAGTTTACTTTTTTTCACTACTTTTTTCTATTTCTATTCGTTAGGTACCTTTTTTGCACGGCTTGTGTGTATAAGCCAACTCTTGCCAGCCCTGCTCGCCAAAAAATGAATACACCTACGGCCAGGTAAATGCTTGGAAAATTCTTTCATAATCTCTCTGTTGCGATTCCTACTCGTGCGGCACAAGGAGATCTATTGTAAACCGTTTAATATACCACACGTTCTTAATACGCATTGACAGATTTCTTTGCGAGAACCAGGGCATATTGCGTATAATTTTATTTAGGCAAAATATTGTACAGTTGTCGAGAAAAGTTGCTGGACTGTATTTGCTGGATTATATTTTGTTTTTGTCAGAACGAGACGCAAAAGTGAGATAGGTACGTTGAGTCACACCGCCAGTACATTCTCAGTTGGAAGTCGATTTATTACTTAGGGTTAGGGGTAGGACTTACAGTATCAGCTAATTAGATTTCGCTTGCTGAAATACATCTACAATGGTCTGCAGTCTAACGCCCGTATTCACAAACGTTACTATGAGATCTCAGTGTGCATGAAGGCACAGTGTGACACCGGAACCAATCACAGAGCTCTATTCAAAGCTGTGCGTTCGATTTGCTGCTTCACATAAGCAAGCATCGTTTGTGAATACGGGCGTAATAATACTACGTAAAATAGAGGTGAAAATGTTTGTTTATTCACACAATAAGGGACATTTGCTGAATGTAATTTTTAACTAGTAAGTCTTCAGAGTTCCCTAGAGAGGCTTTTGTGTAAACTCTACAGGAAAAAACTTGTCGTTAGTACAATGACGACTTCAGAAGTATATTTTTGAAACAAAACAGTTTCTATTGCGTCTCGTAAAGTCTAACGGTCGTTAGGGGCTTCAGTTCCTTGAAACAAAGTTAAAAATAGGACACCCAGGGTAGTGTAAGCGAAGTAAAATTCTAAATACATTCGAATTTGTGAGCGCACCACGCCCCTTAGACGAAAGTCCGTTGGTCCCGCCCACGGCAAAAGTTCTCAAGTTGGTAACACAAGAGTGTTGAGTGCATACGATGCAAAAGCACAGAACAATGCAAACTAATCTGTCATATATCGGTTCTATAAGGCCTCTGTTCACTTTGTACGGCTCACCCTTTGAAGGATATGATACCACGAGCTCTCGCAGTATTATCTTTTGTTGAAAAATGCTTTATCTATTTCCATACAGAACCTTTTGAAAGATTATATCGGCTGGGATCGAATTAGGTCACGTCAGTTAGGCGTTGTAGATGGATCAAATACGCTGCTAAAGAATGCAATTACAAGATTTTTGCTAAATATTATAAAGAGGTGAATATTTTGGTTTTAGTTTAAAAATTGTTGAAGCTATATTGTATTAGTTTAAAAAAGATTCAATATCACCGATTGTATAGCGATAGTAAAATTCTAACGAACTGCTCTACAAGTCATAAGATTTTGCTGTTCCACGAAGAGAAAGCCTGTCATAGATGAGTTCTTTATTATAGGGCTTCCCGGTAATACTTAAATTAATTTTTCGAATTACTAATTATCCGCTAAAAGTTGTAGTACACTGAACATTTTTAATAAAGTTTGATAAACAAATGCAGTATAATATGATAACAAATTAATTATATCTTTCAGTGTAAATAAACTCGCGTTTTATACCATTAATAGTTGAAAAGTTTTTATCACGATTGTACAGAAAACATGTAGGTAGAGTAGTAAGATTTAATAAAAGTAATATTGTGTAATAAAGTTACGTGGAAAATTTAGGCAAGGGTAAAAATAAAACTTAATGTAGGTAGATGGCGGTGAAAAGATATGAACATTTATGGAACATGTCGCCAACGAACAAAGAGCGTACCCAACTCATTGTATGAATAAATATTGAAATGTCCTAGAACGCAAAAGCATTGGAGTAAAGTATTTATTAATCAGCTTAAATATATCAATTCACAATAAATTGAAGCTCTGAAACCCGTGGTTTTGTTCTGTGTCGGATCATTATGAGCTGTACAAAGGGCGTGCATACAGCCGCTAATGCCGACGATGCAATATCATTTCAATAGGAATCTGCGATAATTCGCGATACGCGTTTCATCGGGATTCAGGGCTAGTTCGAAAAACGTTATCCGAAGTTCCAAATGTTGCCATCCTTCTCACGCAAAGAAGATGCCAGCATGAGTGACGGTGACAAATAGACTCGAATATACTTTAACAGCGTTTCGGAATAGTTCTGCATATCCACATAGTGCAGTGCTCAAAAAGACCGCAAGCGTGGAATGCATGCGGCCATCGCTAGTGAAAATGCTGTCCGCTGCTAATTTAATTGCTTTAATAAATTACATTTTATTTAATGATCGAAATGCACGAATCCGCGATGAAATTTAGTGCCAAATGAAAAATATGCTCCCGAAAATACTTATAACGCACCTACCCTTGTAACAAATTATAGGGCATAGAAACCTTACATCCATAAACTAATCATACTGAAGTGAACTTGTACACTAACGAATTGTTAAACTTGACACGGAAAGACACTCCTGCAATTTCTAATTCCTAGCAATATTCCTAGTAGGTAGGTAATCATTCAACAAAAAAGTTTAAAACGTTAAAATATTCTTTTCGCACCGGATAATCCAAACGTTGTCAACTAACCACTCACCTAAATTAATTGTTAGAAATACCTTTTATAAAGCGCCCGTGGAAAAGTTAAAAAAATTTGCATAATTAAATATCGGAATTAACTTCTCGATCTTCGCGAGATAATTAACTGTTTCTACAAAGGAGTTCCAACAATTTTTTATCGAATCTTTTTTGCCGTTAACAGGTAATTCAGATGTTTGTATTCTCGAAGCTGAAATATTTTCCTTCAGCCTTTTTGTCGCTAATGGATGCCAGCAAAAACAACCCTACTTTATAGAGCAAGGGCCCGTGAACCCCAGACCAGAGTTATACCGTAAAAGCAGATTTTTATATTCTCACCTCTCGTTCCCACCGCTGCAGCTCCTGTGTAGCCAGGATCTACAACTTGACCGCCAATAAAAACACAACCAGTGAAGGTCAAGTTTAGTTAGTCGCGGGGGAAAGTTAAACTGTCATTGGACCCACCACGAAATTAATCAGAAGAACATAGGATGAGTTCGAAGAATATTTTGGAAAAAATAAATTAGATATTGTTTCCTCATCAGCCAGATAATTTTGACCTCTTGCCAGACAAGCATTTTATAGCTGCCAAAGCCACGATAACCAACACTTCATGATGGCCCAACGTTTTTACCTGAGTTGGGAACATGCGCTGTCAATTTTCAGCTTATATAAAATAACGAAGGTCTTGTGTTCACGGGCTCTTAGACCATTAAGATAATACAGCGAAATGTTTTCTCTGCTTTTAATGAGAAGATTGCTTTTATTCGGACCTTAAACATCGTCGCAAATTCAACACAAGTTTTTCTGATTTTAATGCCCAGACTGTCTGAAATAACACGGCTTTGGTTTTTTATGTTTTAGCCTGAATTCTGTTATCTTAGAATTACGTAAGTAGGTACTTAAGCAGAATTATTTTGGGAAAACACATTTCTTAACCTACATTCCAGTTCGGCTCATTTTATTTATCTTGAACTGTAATGTATCATTTAGTTTACATAAGACTGATAATATTATTTCATCTTTATTTAATCAATCATTCGTGTACCTACACATTAACTGGTTTTTAAAACTTACTTAATTAAAATAAAAAAATAACAAAGGACAATGGGCAAAATGGTACCCGGCTCCAATAGATATGCTTCTAGTGTCGTTTAAAAGGTCTTACCAAGACGAACAACTTTTACTATGGCCACCAGCCTCAGATCCGGTTGTGTTCGAAGATAAACATACCTTTTTGCAAAATGGTACCCGGCTCCAATAGTTATGTTTGTAGTGTCATTTGAAAGGTCTTACCAAGACGAACAACATTTACTATGGCCACCAGCCTCAGATCTGGTTGCGTTCGAAGATAAACATACTTTTTGTGTAACCGAAGTATCATACGTGTCCATCTTATGGTACTTAGGTTATGCGAAGCATGAAGGGTTTACTGCTCCAGCATCCGTCCTTAACTCTATAATTATTGGTAGAGATAATTGTGAAATAAATGTTTTTATTTGAAGAACTACTACCCCCTTATTTAAAAAAAGTTATACCTAGGATGAACCTTGGATTAAAAAGACATTTCCATACCAAATGACAATTTAAATCAGAGTTCAACTAGGGTGTAACTTTTATTAATAAAGGGGTTGGAGTTTTATTATTTCTTAAGGGTTTTATTATGGGTTACTAAAGCGAATAAACCCACAAGACCCAATAAGTCCACACACAAGATGGACCGACGACCTTATAAAGGTAGCGGAAAGGCGCTGTATACAGGCCGCCACCAACCGGCCATTGTGGAAATCATTGGGGGAGGCCTATGCTCAACTGGACGTCTTATGGCTAAAATGATCACGATGATGATGATGAAAGCGAATAAAGGGCTAATAGCTTGGGTAGTTATCGTAGGTATAATCCTTTCCTTTTCAAGGCTTCTTTTAGTTATATTAATAGATTGTAGTCATAGTACATACTCGTATACATGGATGATTGTGTTATACTTTCATTATATTACTTAGTGGAATTACTGCTTTCAAAACGTGAATTAGAACTGGCCCCATAGCAGACATTTTCCTACATCTAAAGGCCTTTTGAAATATATATTGGTTATGGCTATTGGAGCGGGTACCACTTTCCATACATTTGTGCCCATCATCCTTTGTTGTCTGCCTATCAGTGCCATTCTAAATAATGATAGTGTTACATTAACCATAGTTGCTAATCAATCAGAATCATGTTTAGGTACTTGCTTCCAAACTTAAAGTGTCCTGAAATTTTGACCTGTTCGCGTCGAATTGGGAATAACAGAACACCTATGTACTATGTACAGGCTACCAGCCTTTATATAACCGCCTTATTGAAAACAAACGTGAGCAATTACGGCAATTTCCCGACTTGTTTTGAGAACTCGGCGGAGTTGTCGCAGTGTTTCTTGGCTTCGCAATCGTGTTTCGTACTGAGAAACGGGCTCGCTCCGGCTNCTGGCTCGCTCCGGATGTAATGCCGTTTACAGTAGTTGTAAGGCTTTATGTTTCAAGGTACGCGAAATTTCAGGTAAGGTTTAGGTAAGGTACCGAGCGGCTACAATTCAATTGAGGTGGTTGTGCTGTTAGTAAATACGTGTACTTACCTAAGTCTGGCCACAATTACTTGTTAGGCAGCTGAGATAGGACTAGTCCTAACAAATGTTGGGCCTTTTCAAGGCGAGAATGAATAGGCTCTTATAGGGCAGATATGTACCATCCTAGACTGCATCTCACTTAACACCAGGTGCAATTGTCAAATACCTGACTTAAAAAACCAATTAAGAAAGAAGAAAAAGATAACTTTTAGCACTGATAACGACTAAGATTTATAAAACTGTTGAAACTAGTTTCCCTGCATATTTCTATTCATGGTATTTAGTTTCCCAAAGCTCGCATCAAAATCATGCTACCTTTGCCAAATTTTTGTGAATATTACTTATGTGTGCACAATTTTGTCCGGATCTGTTAATGATAAGCATTATTGTAAGAAAAAAGCATAATTTTGCCTGTATTTATCTTTCAAATCAATTCAGTTAAAATATGTTCGCTCATTATTTTCAGATCCGCACTACCCACGTATGAATAATAACTTTAAGCACCAGTTAAGGGAAATTGCTCTTAGTTTATAATAAACTACTTACCAGCGTGGAGCATCTCATTAAGGCAATTATTACGAGTATCTTCATCGAAGATTGCGTAGGTAGGTCGTAATCGCTTTAAAATATCGTAAGAAAAACAAAACACTTAGCGAAATAACAAAACGTTAAAACTTTACACGTGCCTTGCTCCTTGAATTTGTGCCTAATCAAATTGATTTTCGTACGAAATGTTTTGCAAAGATTGTGCAAAAAATTTAACCGGGAAAGCGAACATTAAAAATATAACCGATGTTCCGTATTATAAAAGATGATAAGTAGTAGGTATAGGCGAAATTATTGAAGATTTTTTGACTAAATTGATTATTGTGATTGATAATAATGTCGGAGTCGTACATTATCAGCATTATAATGATTGCACTGATTTTTTTTTCATTGAAATCTCAAGATACATAGTTTGATTTCTACAAAGGAACGCAAACAAGCCGAGCGTGAGGCAGAAAATCCTTTAAGTATTTAATTTGCAAATTTTTTCTCGTCATAAGGCGATTTGCCTTGTAATTCGCCAATTATTTCGCTCTCAAATTGAGCGTAATTTTCAACGGCTGGGTATTAGACGGTATCGGCGCGAACGAAAATAAGCAGATAATGATGTGCTGGAGTCGATAAATCTGAAGACTTTTTGACTGGGGCTCGATTGTGAAGAGAGGGGAAGACGCAATGAAAAGTAGGGTGAATGGTATACGTCGTACAATAATTTGAATTTTTACGTTTTAGAGTCACATTATTCGAGTTAATGGTAATAGTTATACATGATTAGTGGTAGATTCAAAAGCGATGATTTTTTTAAATAAATTAAATATTCTTACATAATAAGACAATTAAGGAAGGACTTAACTTTGGTAGAGCTTACACTCTTTAGAATGACAAAGACTGGTGAAGGTTGCAAAAAGCGCCTAGGACAGCTATGAACCAATCATGCTGGAAATCCTTGGGAAAGGCCTTTGTCCAGCAGTGGACGTCCTTTGGTTGAAACGAAAGTCGAAGTCAAGCGAAATATTATAATTCAAACTAGCTAATTCTGACTTATGTTATGGAAATGTATATCGTATTGATTGATTTTAAAGTCTTACTTCAAATTCGTTTCAGCTAAACGACGTCCACTGCCGGACAAAGGCCTCCCCCAAGGTTTTCCATAATGAACGGTCCTGCGCTGCCCGCATCCAGGTTCTACCCGCGACCTTTACCAGATCGTCGGTCCACCTAGTAGGAGGCCTGCCCACGCTACGTCTTCCAGCCCGTGGTCGCCACTCGAGAACTTTCCTGCCCCAACGGCCATCATCTCTACGAGTTATGTGCCCCGCCCACTGCCACTTGAATTTAGCAATTCTGCGATTCATTCTTACTTCAAATTAGGTAGATACTAAATAGTAGGTTTCCTACCGATTATATTATTTGCACAAATTGCAATTCTAAAATGAGCATCTTTCCTGCTCTCAGCAGCTAACGTGTACGTTTCGAGTTCGAGGAGGTTTAGCGTCAATTAGACGGCTCTTCTCTCAACAGGCACGAAGTACAAGTATCGCCTCCGTTGATGTCGAGAGAGATTTAACTTAGCATCCGTATTATATTTTAAAAATACGTACCTAAGGTGTAATGATAAATCGATATTCCAATTATCGTATCAACTAACTTGACCCAAACGACGAACACGTTTTGTACAAGTAGATAGTGGACAAAAATAGGTGCAAATAATGGCGTGACAAGCTAAACATTGTGGCATTTTATCCAGTTGTGATATAGGCGATTTTACAGCAAAAACGTAAAGTCTGAAATACTGTATTCGGTAAAATCATACTACCATTTGCCCCTAGTGGGGTTTGAACCCACACCCGCGGCTGTAGTTTACAACCGTGGACTATTAGAGCAGGCAATTATCATAAAAATATCTAGATAATATTCTTCAAGCGTCTTAGATAGAGTTAAAATTAGTAGGTACTTGACAAAAAGATTTTTAGTGTCGAGTAAATTTACTACTGAAAATGCTCTCAATAATGTATATTTCATACTATTTGCAGAGAATAATAAATTTATTATTGCAAACCAGTGAAATGTCGAATATTCCACGTAGAGATTTTCATCTTCTCAGAACGAATACTGTGGAAGGGTACGGCCAAATGAAATTAAAATTGGAAATATTGGAATATTGGTAATTCATTTCCCTAGAATATCCGTGAACTATTTTTGCAAATAGATGCAGGACCAATACTTGGTCATGTGATATACAGGGTGGAAACGATAAGTGATCTCACTCGATTTTTTTGTAAACTATACAAGATATCAAAAAACTGGTTATGAATCCTGAAAGTGCTTCACGAGCTCTTTCAAACGGTATAAGTAATAGGTTACAGAATTAACTGGATCTATCCGAAAATTCAATGTTTTCAGGCTCCATACTAAATGTATGCCAGCGACACAATATTGGAAGTGTTAATTTTTTTTATTCAATAATAAACACTTAAATTGAACTCCAAATTGCATTCTTACTTAAAATTATTCATTAAAACATTGGTTTTAGGCTTTACTTGCTATAATATTATCAAGACTTGAGTGCCATGACTGTGGCAGTACTAAATGTATGGAAGCTGGAAACATTGAATTTTCGGATAATCCAGTTTATTTTGTAACCTATTTATTAGTACCGTTGGACAGAGCTCCTGAAGCACTTTCAGGATCAGTAACCAGGTTTTGGATATCTTGTATAGTTTTTAATATTATGTGATTTTACTAAATGTATGGAAGCCGGAAACATTGAATTTTCGGATAGATCCAGTTTATTTGGTAACCTATTATTGGTACCGTTTGAAAGAGCTCATGAATCACTTTCAGGATCAGTTACCAGTTTTTCAATATCTTGTATAGTTTAGAAATAATCGAGTGAGATCACTTAACGTTTCCACCCTGTATGAAAACGGCAGTAAATCGCAGGAAGCGGCGCGCGATATTAATATCGCGTGATGAATGATGAACGATGACGTCGCAATTTACAATTTTTCATTTGAAACAAATATTAAAATGTTCACCTGCAATTGTAAGTTAACGTGGGTGATGTTACATTTCGTTCTTTGAATTCACATGTTTGTAACCGCAGGAGTACACAATTCAGCTTGTACCTTGCGAAAAGTCACTAACAATTACGTGAAAGAAAAAGCTAATTATTTCTATTTTGGTCTGAACATTTTATTTCTTCATTCTTGTGCTATTTTAAACGCAATGTAAGAAACGGTATCAACTGAAACCTTTTCACATCAAAAGTAAACGTATCATCGACGTATACGCAACTCTTTCACGGGGCCTCAGACCGTATTCACTTACGTCAACATCAAAAGACGACACAAAACGGGGGTTCCCATATTCGATGCTGTAACTGTACGGGGATTATCCCACCGTGCGCAAACAACCGTCCGCAAAGCCGAGCCGAGCACGTGAACTATGCTAACGAAAAGACGATAAAACCTTTATCTTATTACGTATATGCTTTCGAAAAAACTCACGGCGCGACACATGGACCAAATCCGTTTCGGTGGAGTTTCGCTGACCCTTTTACTCGCTAATGTACTTCCAACTAAATATTGGTTTAATGCAGTTTCCCATTGGAAATGGATTTTCGAGTTTCTGTTATGCAGCTGGATTTTCGAGAGAATTCTGTGATGGCGCGTGACCTGCATTCGCAATCCTGTTACGTCAAAGCTCATTCGGCGTGTTTGATATTCCAGGAATGTGGATTACGTTATAGTGAAATTTGATGTGGAAATAATATCTTTATTCAATTAGGATTTGAATGTAGCGCGAACAGTTCACTTCTCCGTATTGCTTCAAAGAAAGCATACGAAATCCGAAGCTTTTCCGGCGATATTTTCAATTTCCACAAAGGACTCCTTATGCCAAGATATCGACTTTCAAGTAGCCGATAAACGTATATTTTAACCGGCCGTCGTCGGCTCGTAAAGAATGATCCGGCGTCTCCGCCACCATTACTCGTGGTCGTGAAACATTCATGCGGATGACCGCGAGAGCGCGCGCAGGCTCTAGGGATGCCTCATAATACTCGGTTTAGCACCTGCAACTTGCACCATCTTACTTTAACTTTGACAAACGTCAAAAATCGGTCAATCTCCATACAAATAACGCCGGTTATCGTTATATAGTTACGGTCTAAATAAGGTGGTGCATCTCAGCCTTAGTGTTGGTAACCTGTTAGGTGTTGTTAACAGGTAACTTTCAGCTAAACCTTCCTGGTAAACTTCCTGAATTTCGATCTGTACCAGAAAGAGTATCATTCACAACTTTCATTTACTGGGTAAAAAACTATTTCAAGTTTTACCAGGGTAAAGTTTTTTACAGTTTAAAACTCTCTTTTCAAACTATCAAGTATCCTCATTAGATGACGATACATATGTTCTAAGTTTTATTCTGTTTGTTTCAAATGCTGTTTCCATTCATCCATTACCATCGCTTGAACTTATTATCACATACCTATTCCTATCTACTTATGTAACAGTAGTTTTTTCATTAAACACAGTTCATCATCATTTACGATATGAACCAACCACTCATTTTCATTAAATCCTTGTTTCACTTAGTAGCGCTTGGTCTAACTTATATTTAAATAAGTATTTTATTTCCAGTGGACTTGCTGCAAATGCTAGAGTTTAACGTCACCGTGACGTTCCCGGCGGCCCCGCTGCTCACCGTCATACTGGCGCTCGTTGGTAAGTCACATTTTTGTAGTAACCACCCATTATTTCTTCATACATTTTACACGTAGCTTGACAGAAACATTTAGTAAGATTAGCTCTTATTACGTGTGGCAAAACGTCGATCTCACCGTCGACGTTATACATCTGCCCTCCTAGACAAGTTGCACTTTTTGACCGAATAGAAAATCAAATTCGTCATAATCATAACTCCATACAAAAAAAGGCCTTTCGACCATTTTTCGACTGGTTTGGCATTATAATGTGCACTTTACTAGATAAACTGATTGTTACCTACGTTGATGATACAATAGTTTTATAGTTGCGTTAGTTTGACAGGCAAGTGAAATTCTGTCTAACTTAATATTTTATTTTAATACGCGTCTGTTCAGGTTCCTCAAAAGTGTTCCCATGTGATATTTTGGGAGTTTTGTCACAGATTCAGTTAAAAATTATTGGATGCATACGCGCCAATGTATACAGGAATTTTGTAATGCCACCTGGAGGGAAAGTGCTCTTAATATTGTGGATAGAAAAAAATTCTCAAAGAAAACATTCCTTTATTTATTTAAAGAAATAGAACCACATTCAAAGATTTCCAAAAATTTGCTTGCCACACCCGGGAATCGAACCAACTAAAGTCTGTTAAAAATTACACCCTGTATTTTTATTGCATCGATCGTTAGGGTTAAGTATAAGGATGAAATATCTCTAACAAACTTGATAAATCAAATGAAAGGAATACCATGAAATCTTACATTACTTTAATTATGTGCAGAAAATTGTATGGTATGGTAGTGAATTTTCGAAATTTTTTCGAAAATCTATGAATGCAGTTCTTTTTCTTTTCAAAAATAAAGGAATGTTTTCTTTCAGTAAAACTTTCTATCTACAGTATTAAGAGTACTTTCCCTGGAGGTGGCATTACAAAATTCGACCCTGTATGTCATCAGCAAATATACAACGAATGTAAACAGCCATCCTATTTATTTATACAAACCGGTGTTTTTAGAATTTACGTAGGACGTTATTTTGCTGGTTCCCGATTTTCTAGGTAACGAGCAAACCTATTTGAGTCTATAGTTCTGATTATTTATTTATTTTAGCTGGATTCAGTCAAGTCCGGTAATTCAATAGCTTTCAATTGAAGGTATTGCTTAAAGGGAATACTTGGAAGTCGAGTACAATAGGATATTTTGTTTCTATTGAATTTGATAATAATGTCAATCTTGGTTTTAATGATACTTAATAAAATGCCTTGTATTATTGTTATGGGCCTTCCGAGTACTTATATGAATGAATTATTGATTAATTATTACGAAGATAAAACCTATGACAAAGCTAAAAAATATTTCAACATAGATTTTTTTTATCTACGTACAATGAGATATCCAAAGTGATGATTAAGCCGAAAAACCACAGAGGAACTGGGACTCCACTGGGAATCGAACCCGAGACCTCTAGGTCTGGAGCAGAGGTCTTACCACTAGACCACATCGTGAAAGATATCAGTTGCTGATGAGAAACTACGAGAAATATAGTTTCGTTTACAATAATACATCTCCTGTGTCTCACTATTCCAAAGTATTTGTTTTTGTTACAAAAATCTTTTCTAATAACCAAGACATCATTTATATTACACCTTCATTTTAGGCAAATACTACAACAAAAATAATCCATCTACACTAATACTCGTAATATGATGATGATACAATCGTTCGTTTCANACCGCGAGCGTGCGCGCAGGCTCTAGGGATGCCTCATAATACTCAGTTTAGCACCCGTAACTTTAGTGTTGGCAACCTTTTAGGTGTTAACAAGTTACTTTATTTTTGATTTTTTTCCGCTTCGCACACGTGAGTTTCGGTGTGTCCCCCTTTCAAAAACCGGAATACTACTAGTGATCCGGCGTCTCCGCGCTACCAATACTCGTGGTCGTGAAAGATTCATGCGGATGACCGCTGGCGTGCGCGCAGGCTCTAGGGATGCCTCATAATACTCGGTTTAGCACCTGCAACTTTAGGCTGGGTTGCACCATCTTATTTTAACTTTGACAAACGTCAAAAAAACGGTCAATCTCCATACAAAAACGCCGGTTATTGTTATAGTTACGGTCTAAATATGGTGGTGCAACTCAGCCTTAGTGTTGTTAACAGGTAACTTCCTGCTAAACCTTCCTGAATTTAGATCTGTACAAGAAAAAGTATCATTCACGCGCGTTTTGACTTTCATAAACTGGGATAAAAACTATTTCAAGTTTTACCAGGGTAAAGACCCAGTTTAAAACTCTCTTCTCAAATTATCAAGTATCCTCATCTAAATATGTACATATGTTCTAGGTTTTATTCTGTTTGTTTCAAATGCTGTTTCCATTCATCCATTACCATCGCTTGAACTTATTATCACATACCTATTCCTATCTACTTATGTAACAGTAGTTTTTTCATTAAACACAGTTCATCATCATTTACGATACGACCCAACCCCTCGTTTTCATTAAATCCTTGTTTCACTTAGTAGCGCTTGGTCTAACTTATATTTAAATAAGTATTTTCTTTCCAGTGGATTTGCTGCAAATGCTAGAGTTTAACGTCACCGTGACGTTCCCGGCGGCACCGCTACTCACCGTCATACTGGCGCTCGTTGGTAAGTCACATTTTTGTAGTAACCACCACCCATTATTTCTTCATACATTTTACACGTAGCTTGACAGAAACATTTAGTAAGATTAGCTCTTATTACGTGTGGCAAAACGTCGATCTCATCGTCGACGTACATCTGCCCTCCTAGACAATTTGCACTTTTTGACCGAATAGAAAATCAAATTCGTCATAATCATAACTCCATACAAAAAAGGCATTTCGACCATTTTTCGACTGGTTTGGCATTATAATGTGCACTTCTAGACCCACTGATTGTTACCTACGTTGATGATACAATAGTTTTATAGTTGCGTTAGTTTGACAGGCAAGTGAAATTCTATCTAACTTATTTTATTTGATTTTAATACGCGTCTGTTCAGGTTCCTGAAAAGTGTTCCCATGTGATATTTTGGGAGTTTTGTCACAGATTCAGTTAAAAATTATTGGATGCATCATACGCGCCAATATATACAGGGTGGAATTATGTAATGCCACCTGGAGGGAAAGTGCTCTTAATATTGTAGATAGAAAAAAATTGTCAAAGAAAACATTCCTTTATTTTTTAAAAGAAAGAGAACCACATTAGGGTTAAGTATAAGGATGAAATATCTCTAACAAACTTGATAAATCAAATGAAAGGAATACCATGAAATCTTACATTACTTTAATTATGTGCAGAAAATTGTATGGTATGGTAGTGAATTTTCGAAAAAATTTCGAAAATCTATGAATGCAGTTCTTTTTCTTTTCAAAAATAAAGGAATGTTCTCTTTCAGTAAAATTTTCTATCTTATCTTATCTATATTATATCTCTTGTATTAAGTGTACTTTCCCTGGAGGTGGCATTACAAAATTCCACCCTGTATGTCATCAGCAAATATACAACGAATCTAAACAGCCATCCTATTTATTTATACAAACCGGTGTTTTTAGAATTTACGTAGGACGTTATTTTACTGGTTCCCTATTTTCCAGGTAACGAGCAAACCTATTTGAGTCTATAGTTCTGATTATTTATTTATTTTAGCTGGATTCAGTCAAGTCCGGTAATTCAATAGCTTCCATTTGAAGGTATTGCTTAAAGGGAATACTTGGAAGTCGCGTACAATAGGATATTTTGTTTCTATTGAATTTGATAATAATGTCAATCTTGGTTTTAATGATACTCAATAAAATGCCTTGTATTATTGTATAGGCCTTCCGGGTACCTACCCCTACTTATATGAATGAATTATTGATTAATTATTACGGAGATAAAATCTATGTGAAAACAAAAAAAAATTTTTTCTTAAAAAAATCTAGGTACTGGTCTTTCCACTAGACCACAGAGGGGGCTAAAATGATCTTATATTAATTAAATCCTATCGTAAAAGATATCAGTTGCTGATGAGAAACTCAGCGAGGAATTTAGTCTCGTTACCTACGATAATATACCTCATGTAGTCTCACTATTCCAATGTATTTTTTTGTTACATAAATCTTATCTAATAACCAAGACAGTTTTTCTATTACAACACCTTCATTTCAGGCAAATAACAACAAAAATAATCTATCTAAACTAATACTCGTAATATGATGTGACAATCGTTCGTTTCATATTATTACCGTGTTTCAGCCAAATGACGTCCACTGCTGGACATAGGCCTCCCCCAAGGTTTTCCACAATGAACGGTCTTGCGCTGCCCGCATCCAGGCTCTTCCCGCGACCTTTACCAGATCGTCGGTCCACCTAGTAGGAGACCTGCCCACATTACATCTTCCAGCCCGATGTGACAATAAACACAAATTAATAAAGTAAAATATTATTCTGTCAGCAGCATTTTGCGTGCTGAATACAATTTATGAAATGACAGAAATCCTCTACGTTGATATTGATCGCGCTACCTGGAATTATCCTTTTATGCCTTTATTTCTGTTTTTGCATAAACATTTTCTCGTGCCGGATATTTCGCTTTTCATAACAGATGTAAAATGATTTCACGGAACTCGACTGAGTGTATTTCATCCGTGATGCTACAAAATAGTTCTGAAATTATTCGGTATTCATTCGCAAATGTTTATTAGGTATGCTCGCTGTATTAAATAAATTTTAATAATAAAGTTGTTTCACGGAGCGGATTATTATTAATTATTATTTTAGAAGCTAATAAGCGGATTAATAGGAAGTATTAAAAACGATTTTACCAATACTGTTTGAAGTGAGATTGTCTTCCCTGTAAGTTTTTCATTCGACACGTCATAGTCTCATACTTAATTAACCAAGATTAAAAGATTTTGGATTTGTGGTCAATATTTTTCATGAAAACAAGTCTTTTCAATAACTACTGAAGAAAATGTCACCTAAACCAATGATAACACTGCACAACAAAATTGCAACTTTTGGCTGATGATTGACTTTCATTACATGATGTTTACTAATTTGACGTCGCTGATTCTGATTNTGTAAAATTATTTCACGGAACTCGACTGAGTGTATTTCATCCGTGATGCTACAAAATAGTTCTGAAATTATTCGGTATTCATTCGCAAATGTTTATTAGGTATGCTCGCTGTATTGAATAAATTGTATTAATAAAGCAGTTTTACTTTATACAATTTGTGTATTTGTAGCAAATTATTATTTATTAATGTTTTAAAAGCTCATAAGCGGATTAACAAAAAGTATTAAAAACGATTTTATCAATACTGTTTGAAGTGAGATTGTCTTCCATGATGATTGTATGTCTTCATTCGAAATTGAAAATAGGTCGATTTAACCAAATAAATAATTTTGGATAACATCTGTGATCAAAAAATTTCATGAAACCAACTATTTTCAGTTTTCTAAACTTTATGTAACATACACTCCTCTTTCACTGCACCTCATGAAAATAACATTATACGCTTCTTTCTCATAAATAACAGAAAATTGCAGGATTTTGTTTCTTTAAATAATGTCTTTTACATAAACTGTGAAAACTACATAGAGTGCTGCCAATTAATATCGGCACCATGTATGTACCATAGCAGCAGTTTGTGTTCACTAGCTGTTTGTATAATATGCCGTGTCACATAATTTTCAACATAAGCTTGATGCGCGTTAACTTATGTAATACACGAGCTGAAACTGAAAATTAATATGGTGTAGAATGTGACAAGTGCAGTGCTAGGGTGTCGGCGCGTTAACACCACGCGTACGCTCAAGCGACGCGCGACGCGATGGCGCCGAGACGCGTACCAGTGTGGTGGTACAGTAGGCTCATTGTAATGGTACTAGGTTTTAAAGAGCTACATACACTAAGGCTCTAGACAAATGGACTACATGCATTTCTGCAGTTACACGAGCTTGAAACTGAAAATTAATATGGTGTAGGATGTGACAAGTGCAGTGCTAGGGTGTCGGCGCGTTAACACCACGCGTACGCTCAAGCGACGCGCGACGCGATGGCGCCAAGACGCGTGCCAGTGTGGTGGTACGGTAGGCTCATTGAAATGTTACTAGGTTTTAAAGAGCTACTTTAAGGCGCGCGGTATCTTATGAAATACACGAGCTTGAAACTGAAAATTAACATAGTATAGGATGTAAGCATCAATGTAACAATTTCTGGTAAACCAAATAAAAAAATAAAATGTGACAAGTGCAGTGCTAGGGTGTCGGCGTGTTAACACCACGCGTACGCTCAAGCGACGCGCTCATGCAATTGGCTCATTGCAATGTTACTAGGTTTTAAAGAGCTACATTAAGGCTCTAGCTAGACAAATGGACTACATTTCTGCAGTTACACGAGCTTGAAACTGAAAATTAACATGGTGTAGGATGTGACAAGTGCAGTGCTGGGGTTTTGGCGCGTTAACACCACGCGTAACGCTCAAGCGACGCGCGACGCGGTGGCGCCGAAACGCGTACCAGTGTGGTGATGCCGTAAGCTCATTGAAATGTTACCAGGTTTTAAAGAGCTACTTTGAGGCGTGCGTTAACTTATGTAATACACGAGCTTGAAGCTGAAAAATAATATGGCGTAGGATGTGACAAGTGCAGTGCTGGGGTGTCGGCGCGTTAACACCACGCGTACGCTCAAGCGACGCGCGACGCGATGGCGCCGAGACGCGTACCAGTGTGGTGGTACAGTAGGCTCATTGTAATGGTACTAGGTTTTATAGAGCTACTTTAAAGCTCTAGAAAAACGGACTACATTTCATCAGTTACACGAGCTTGAAACTGAAAATTAATATGGTGTAGGATGTGACAAGTGCAGTGCTAGGGTGTCGGCGCGTTAACACCACGCGTACGCTCAAGCGACGCGCGACGCGGTGGCGCCAAGACGCGTACCAGTGTGGTGGGGCAGTAGGTTCATTGTAATGTTACTAGGTTTTAAAGAGCTACTTTAAAGCTCTAGAAAAACGGACTACATTTCATCAGTTACACGAGCTTGAAACTGAAAATTAATATGGTGTAGGATGTGACAAGTGCAGTGCTAGGGTGTCGGCGCGTTAACACCACGCGTACGCTCAAGCGACGCGACGCTGAGACGCGTACCAGCGTGCGTGGTGCAGTAGACTCATTGAAATGTTAGCAGGTTATAAGCTAGCTAGCTACATTAGCTACCTTAAGGCTCTAATCAGAAAAATTGCATTTCAGCAGTTAAATGCAATTGCCAATGTAATACCAACCAACAGTGCACTTCGATTGCAAGACTTGCTGTAGAGGAAGTATTCGAATGGCAAAATATGTATGTGTCAAGGACAGAATTTAAAGGTAAATTAGAAAAATATGGTTTTTCATTTTGCTCTCTTCATAATATGTATTACAAAATATTATGCAGAGAATCAGTATGTGANAGCCAAGATGGTTTAATCGATCGTTTCAGAGATCTAGGATCTTCAAGTCTTCAGAAAAAACATGGAATGAGTTATTTTGGCATATTAATTTTTTTTTTTGGAAAATCGAAAAAATCTTACTATTCGTACACATCTAACAACGTATGAGTCTCTTACAAACATGTTTTTTTGGTCGGATGTAATATAAACATCAAATTAAACTCTCTTTGCAATCACCTGAACAATTTTCTCACAACTCTAAAGGATCTAAGTGAAGAACATGGCGAGCAAATCCACCAGGGCCTTCGTACAAAAGAGGGACGCTATCAGGGCCACTGGAATGCACACATGATGGCTGACTGCTGTTGAAGCATTCAGAAGAGCTGTCTGCCTTCAGCTTCAGCAAGGAAGTCAAATAAAAGAAAGTTTTTTCAACTTAACAACTTCATAAAATAGGATCATCTCTAAAAAAAGAGTGTTTTATTACAAAAAGTCTCAAGTGTCATATTTTTTTAACCAGAGCTGATACAGAAATTTCAATCACAGATTTGAAATCGTCATTAAAAATTAGACTAATATCATGTAACATAACCCAATCATCAGAAATGCTGTTGTGCAGTGTAATAAGATATAACTCTTTTACACTCCTTTTTCACTTCATCTCATCAACGAACAAACGAACCGCAACGAACAGAAAATTACAAGAAAATGTATTTTTTTTTAAATAATGCCATTTACATAAATGCTAACTGGCTGGAAGACGTAGCGTGGGCAGGCCCCTTACTAGGTGGACCGACGATCTGACAAAGGTCGCGGGAGGAGCCTGGATGCGGGCAGCGCAGGACCGTTCATTGTGAAAAACCTTGGGGGAGGAGGCCTTTGTCCAACAGTGGACGTCATTTGGCTAAAACGAACGAACGAATATAAATGGTGAAAACTACATAAGAGTGCTGGCAAATGTCTGCACCATGTAACATAGCAGCAGTTTGCGTACACTAGCTATATTTATATGCTGTGTCACATAATTTTCGACATAAGCTTAATGCGCGTTAACTTATGTAATACACGAGCTGAAACTGAAAATTAATATGGTGTAGGATGTGACAAGTGCAGTGCTAGGGTGTCGGCGCGTTAACACTTGGTTTTAAAGAGCTACTTTAAAGCTCTAGAAAAACGGACTACATTTCATCAGTTACACGAGCTTGAAACTGAACATTAATATGGTGTAGAATGTGACAATTGCAGTGCTGGGGTGTCGGCGTGTTAACACCACGCGTACGCTCAAGCGACGCGCGACGCGATGGCGCCGAGACGCGTACCAGTGTGGGGGTGCAGTAGGCTCTTGTAATGTTACTAGGTTTTAAAGAGCTACACTAAGGCTCTAGACAAATGGACTACATACATTTCTGCAGTTACACGAGCTTGAAACTGAAAATTAATATGGTGTAGGATGTGACAAGTGCAGTGCTGGGGTTTTGGCGCGTTAACACCACGCGTAACGCTCAAGCGACGCGCGACGCGGTGGCGCCGAAACGCGTACCAGTGTGGTGGTATAGTAGGCTCATTGAAATGTTACCAGGTTTTAAAGAGCTACTTTAAAGATCTAGAAAAAACGGACTACATTTCATCAGTTACACGAGCTTGAAACTGAAAATTAACATGGTGTAGGATGTGACAAGTGCAGTGCTGGGGTTTTGGTGCGTTGACACCACGCGTAACGCTCAAGCGACGCGACGCTGAGACGCGTACCTGCGTGCGTGGTGCAGTAGACTCATTGAAATGTCATCAGGTTTTAAAGAGCTACTTTAAGGCGCGCGTTAACTTATGTAATACACGAGCTGAAACTGAAAATTAATATGGTGTAGGATGTGACAAGTGCAGTGCTAGGGTGTCGGCGCGTTAACACCACGCGTACGCTCAAGCGACGCGCGACTCGATGGCGCCGAGACGCGTACCAGTGTGATGGTGCAGTAGGCTCTTGTAATGTTACTAGGTTTTAAAGAGCTACTTTAAGGCGCGCGGTATCTTATGAAATACACGAGCTTGAAACTGAAAATTAATATGGCGTAGGATGTGACAAGTACAGTGCTAGGGTGTCGGCGCGTTAATACCACGCGTACGCTCAAGCGACGCACGACGCGGTGGCGCCGAGACACGTACCAGTGTGGTGGTACAGTAGGCTCATTGTAATGGTACTAGGTTTTAAAGAGCTACTTTAAGGCGTGCGTTAACTTATGTAATACACGAGCTTGAAACTGAAAATTAATACGGTGTAGAATGTGACAATTGCAGTGCTGGGGTGTCGGCGTGTTAACACCACGCGTACGCTCAAGCGACGCGCGACGCGATGGCGCCGAGACGCGTCCCAAGTAACATTTTACTCCATTTAAGAGTTCACATTTAGTTCCAATGTGTACTTAAAGCATTAGTACAGTTCACTTGTGATGTATAAGCTGTATTATTGCAATTAATTACACCTATACCTGTCTAAGGGACTTATAGGAGTGTAGACTAGTGTAGAGTTATACTTTTATACGATTGTTGGTGTTATAATACTCTAACAACTATCCTTTAGTCAGCCGTCTGACTAAGAGCATTATAGGAGGGTAGAGATACGGCAACCGCTGTTTAACGGCCTACTTGTACGATGTTATAGAGCTAGCATTTTAATAGAAC